>NW_027468881.1:40372756-40385256 GCF_046254945.1 Alosa pseudoharengus | reverse complement strand
GCTAAAAAGTTAGGCTGATGATAGATGTGAAAGATATTAAAGATAGAAAGAGGAAAAGTTAAGTGTCTACCTGATAGAATCTTCACTTGTGATATTCTATCAGGTAGACAGGTAGACTTGTGATATTTCAAACTTTGAACCTGACGTCACTAATTCAGGATGGGAAGACTTACCTCTGCGTAGACACAAAATCCTCTTCGGCCAAAAGTCATTGCTTGTTTGACGCTAATAATAAATGAACTATGACCGTGGACACTAATTAAGGTAATGTCGCCTCATTAATAGACTTGCAGCGAAGACAGTCTCTGCTTTTGCAGATATAGTCAACTTAAAAGTGTTTGGACCTTCACATTTTTTTAAGTTGAGTTAAGAGAATTGTTTGAAATGTGTATTTCAAAAGTCAATTGCTCATAGAGGCGGGTTGCCTGAGTGATTCACCTTAAATGTGCGGTTATGGAACACACACAACCCTCCCTATTACGTGTTAGTTTAGCAATAAAAACATGCAATGGATGCCTTTAAAAATGCAGAAAGGCAATGCATCCAACCTGCTGCCAGGCTTGGGATTACTCTTGTGAGTAATGTGAGAAACTGAGGAACATCCACCCAGCCAATACTCAGGCCTAGAATCCTATAGTTACATAATCGTTTCTGTGGTAATGTATAAATGGTGTAATATTGTTCGACATATTGTTTTGGTGTTAAGGTTCAGGGTTGGTGAGAAAGCTCGTCCAGGCGTTTAGCTTTGATCAGTGTCCTTCCCCACACGTCACAGTGAACATGTTCATGCCAGACTCCCAGTGAGCTGTGGGGTGTGAGGACATAAAACATCAAAGATGGCTTTCCTTTGACTTGTTTTGTGGCGTTATCAAAGATGGCTTTCCTTTGACTTGTTTTGTGGCGTTACAGAAGGAAGCCTCGCGCATCCAAAGCAAACACCACTGCCATTCTTAGACACAGCTAAACAGAGACACACTGATCTGAGCTTCCTGTGTTTTGATGGCCCTTTTAAAATTAGAAATGAAACAAATAGAACAATTAAACATCGAACAATTAAAACCTCTATAAAGTTTCCACAAACACCACATAAGATGTCAGATTGTACACTCATTCAAGCCCTTGATGTGAGGCTGTCCAAACAAACAACCGTGAAAGTCTCATTTCCAGAGCGAAGCAGCTCACCCTGAACCCACTGAACCTGCAGGCCAACCCTCTACTCCTCTGGATTAGAACCGAACGCCTTTTTGTATTTTGTCTGTTTTGATCAAGACTACTTTATGACATAGCAACACGATTGTAAATGTATTATTAATTTCACTCCAACCTTTACACAAACACAAATTCCACATCCTGTATTTTTGTCTTGAATTTGACTCCCTCTGCTTCCCCTCCCAACGCTCCCTCTGTCAGGCCAGGAAGCACGCGCTCCAAGGGTAGATCCCCTCTTGGCAATCAATCAGCTGCTCAATGAGACTTCATTTAGATCTAATTGGATTATCTGTTTGGATTCCCAACTGGCGGGCATTCTGAATGCTGAGACTGGTCTTGGTTAAAACCAGCCTCTGACCGTGGGAACGCTGCCATTTCCCCGGCTGTGAGGGTGCTTCCACTGGCCCCGCGTGGCACTTCCAGTTAGCCTCTCCTAGATGACCTACGGGAGGTTTTACGGCACGTCAGCGTGTTATGTGTGTTATGCAAACGCTGGTTTTGCATGCTCAGTAGCCTGGGGTCGATGTGGCCGTGCTGTTGCTGCTGGTGCAGTCATGGATTTCCCATTGTTTCCTAGAGACGGCAGGATGCAGCCACACGCAGGCCAACATGTGCTGCTCCGCCAGTTTGGAATGGCAAGTGGAGTTATGCAAAGCTGAAATAGGCCTACATTCTGGAAATAGATTGAGATACTATAATCCACTATGTTCACTATAATTCACTATGGTCACTATAATCCACTATGTTCACTATAATTCACTATGGTCACTATAATTCACTATGGTCACTATAATCCACTATAATTCACTATGGTCACTATAATCCACTATGGTCACTATAATTCACTATAATCCACTATGGTCACTATAATCCACTATAATCCACTATGGTCACTATAATTCACTTAGTATGGTCACTGCTCTTGGAGACCACTGGCCAAAGCCTTTTTAAGAACTGCAACTTGGACGCTCGCTGATGAGCTGACTCTCTCCACCTTAATGTACAAGTTATTTTATTGATATTTATGCTCCTAATCTAATCTGACCTGAGATACTGTACTTACATATTTTACTCCTAATCTAATCTGACCTGATATACTTACATCTTTTACTCCTAATCTAATCTGACCTGATACTGTGTGAGACCCTAGTGTGTGTGTGTGTGTGTGTCTGTGTGTAAGACCCTAGTTTGTGTGTGTGTGTGTGTGTGTGTGTGTGTGTGTGTATGTGTAAGACCCTAGTGTGTGTGTGTTTTTGTGTGCAAGGCTCTAGTGTATGTGATTTCTATGTATGGTTCTATCTATGGTTGCAATTTTAAAACATTTGCGAGTACAGTCCATGTATTGGATTTTTCTTGCAGTGGAATGTTGATGTGCTTTTCCATAACTGCCAACACGTGGCACTGGTATGAAAGGAGGGTAAGGACTGTGGGTAACTGGGCAAGTACCTGTGGAGTGTTTGAGTAAGTTTACTTTGAGTAAGTATGAGAAAGACAGTGCAGTATTTCACAAATGTTTTGCTATCCAGAGGGTTCTCTCTGTAATAACGCTGGCTTGCTATCCAGAGGGTTCTTCAGAGGGTTCTCTCTTTTAGAACAGTGTCTTGCTATCCAGAGGGTTCTCTCTTTTAGAACAGTGACTCTTGCTATCCAGAGGGTTCTTTTTTTCAGAACAGTGTCTTGCTATCCAGAGGGTTCTCTCTTTTAGAACAGTGACTCTTGCTATCCAGAGGGTTCTTTTTTTCAGAACAGCGTCTTGTTATCCTGAGGGTTCTCTCTTTAAGAACAGTGTCTTGCTTTCCAGAGGGTTCTCTCTTTAAGAACAGTGTCTTGCTATCCAGAGGGTTCTCTCTTTAAGAACAGTGTCTTGCTATCCAGAGGGTTCTCTTTGTAATAACGCTGGCTTAAGTGGCCGGGAAGTTTCTTGCCAAGAGGCTTTTTTTCTGAGGGTTTTTTCTGAGGGGTATCTGGAGACAGGACGCTGATGCACTGTTTCCCTCGCTCCCGGCTACTTTGAGAGAAAATGAAAGACACACACTCAAATACTGTCACACGCACGTTCATAGACATACACTCACACATACTGACTCACAAGGAGGTGTTCTGTAAATGTCTCGACCCATGCTGTCTGCATAGTGCACTTTCCTTTTAAGCATGACGACTGCAGCGGCAGCTGAGTTTGCCTTTGAGCATGATGGCTGGTCTGGTGAGCAGTGGGCCGAGTGAGTGTGTAACCCAGGAGTAGGTAGATTAGCCTGTGGCTGGTCAGCAGGATTAAAGAGGTGTGGTGGGACTCCAGCTAGCGTTAGCCAGGTGGTTTAGCCTGTGGCTGGTCAGCAGGATTAAAGAGGTGTGGTGGGACTCCAGCTAGCGTTAGCCAGGTGGTTTAGCCTGTGGCTGGTCAGCAGGATTAAAGAGGTGTGGTGGGACTCCAGCTAGCGTTAGCCAGGTAGATTAGCCTGTGGCTGGTCAGCAGGATTAGAGAAGTGTGGTGGCGGGATTGGATGTGGTGCTGTATCAGGGAGTGAGAGTGTGACTGGGGCTGCTTTGTCATGTTTCTGTAAATGTGCTTTGTCATGTTTCTGTATGTAAATGTGCTTTGTCATGTTTCTGTATGTAAATGTGCTTTGTCATGTTTCTGTATGTAAATGTGTTGTAGAACATACACGTTTAGAACTACGGGAGCCGTCACACATCAAAACTGGCACTAGTTCTGGACTCCTAGGCACGTCGAAGCATAAACCTCTCTCTGAATAAGCAATAACAACATATTAATACAATTTTGTGTACTATTTTATTGCCATTGCTTATGCGTGATGCCAATGAAACACTCTTTAGGCCACGGAATAAATAGTTTAATTTTGCCTGTTAACCGAGCTACTGTAGCTAGCTAGCTAACGTTACCACAGTTAACGGAAAGTGAATGGGAACGGCTAGTTATGTTCGCTAGCTAGGTAGCAGCTAAGGACATTGGTTAAATTTGTATATTGTTGCAAACTAACCTGAAATAACACACGTTCAGCAACTTTGTGGTAGTCTACTAGTCCTAGCAAAACTATGTTAGGTTAGGTTGTCAATTGTCAATTGGCCTGGTGGGGCAGTGTGGCTGTTGCTGGCTCCATATTGATCAACTCTGGACTGCTTGGGTGCTAAAGAGGGGTGTGGCTTGTGATCAGCTCAGTACAGGGAAATCAGAGGGAACACCTTTGGAATTAGACCCGTGTGTGTGTATATGTATGCGTTAGTGTGTGTGTGTATATGTATGCGTTAGTGTGTGTGTATATGTATTAGGGGTGTAACGGTTCATGTATTCGTATTGAACCGAAACGGTACGGGCGTCACGGTTCGGTGCATGAATTTACACGGAGAATACACGGTATAAAAATACATAAAACTCGTGTGCGGATTAATTAATGTCATGCGCAATTACTGTTAAGTAGCGAGATTTACGGGAGTTCTTTAGCGACACCTAACGCTAATCTGTAGCCTCGCCTTAGCTCTGAAGCTCTGATTGGCGCCTATGTTTTTTTTGTCAGGTCGTCGGTCGAGTCCGTCAGTCATTAGCAGCACTAAGGTTAGACCTACAAGAGTTAGAGGATCCGCTGGTCTCTTTAAGATCGCAAGTTACAGTAACGTTAGTACAGGCGAAAGAGTGGTGGTGGATAAGATGAAACTGTGTGTCGGCGTTATTCAGCAGTTGTTGGGTATGTGAGTGGAAAAAATGCTACACATATTCGAAGCCATCACCCAGATGATGTAGGCTACCAATCACTGAAACGAGGGGGGAAAACTTCCCCTGCGCTTCAGCAGCCTTTGGATACACATACAAATAGGGCCAAAACCTATGGCTTAAATGAAATGATTTCGTAATGACAGAAAGCTATGTAAATCGCGTGGTAATTACCTTTATGTTGGGGTAACTTCTCACATGAGGTTCTGGTAATGTTAAGTGCATAGACAGTAAAATAAAGTGACAACGCTAACCGGGGTAATAAACAAACCATGCTACGGTGAGTTAACGTCAAAGGGCAAAGTCACGTGACTTCTAGTTGTAGTCTGTTTATGAAATGAAAGGAGCCATTTCGTTTAAAAAAATAGTGTGATATTTTCAGTTAGTAGGCTAGATTATTACTTTACACACAATAAAAAAAATATTGAGGCAAATTGTAGACCCTTCCATATACAACTAAACACAGATGTTGAAGGTCTTGCTTAAGTGGATTTTTAAAAATAATTTTCCTATGTAATTTGCACTTTCAGAAATAAGAGATGCTGTAGGCCTATTTTCAGTTTTATAGCTGATTGTCTTATTTTGTTTACAAGTTACAGATGGAGTCTGGGTACTTATTGTACTGTTTAGCCTACATCTTACACACTTGAGGCTGTTGCAGATAGCTCAGGGAAGAGACTGTATGACACTAGGTGGTACAGCCTGAGACATGTACAAAAAAAAATGCTTTCTGCATTTTTGTTTTGCTTTTCCCTCCATTGTACCGAACTCGTACCGAACCGAGGTATGAACCGAACCGTGACTTCTGTGTACCGTTACACCCCTAATATGTATGCGTTAGGGCTGCACGATATATCTAAAATCTATCGTTATCGCGATATCAACACTTGCGATGGACATACCGCAAAGATTACTTAATTTTCGATAAATTCGATACATTTTCTGTGCCGTGCGCATTCCATACAGTCTATGGTGTATTCACATTCTGAATGTCAACATATTTTACCAAACTGATGCGGTCATGCAGCCCAAGAAGCCCGTCCCCTACCAGTTTAGGTGTGTGGTGTTTTAGGTGTTAAAGCGGGAGCTAAGTCGTGATGGCTGAAAATAGTGAGTCGAGCGAGGTAGGCTACACTTGGGTGAAGAGGAATTAGTGACTAAAAGGAAAAGCACGTCTGTTATATGGGAATATTTTGGTTTTATGAAGGATGCCGTGTTACAAACACAGCGCAAATGCGTCCTTCTCCACCGTGTTAAAATAAACAATTTCTTTCGTTATCGTTATATCAGAAGTTGTCTTTCACTGTCGGTAAGGCTTGTATTTCATGATTTGCATTTAGCAAAAGCCCCAGACAGCAGCACAGAGGTAATCAGGATTCGTTATTTGTAAAAGTTGTTTAACCTACTTCTGGACTGTGCGATTGCAGCCCAATTACTTTCACTTTCCGCTGCCCTCGTAGTCGGCATGCCGGTAGCCTAATAACGTGGGATGCGCAGCGTACTGTATGAGGTTACAGACTGAGATGATTGCCGCGATATAGCTTAAGTAGGCCTAGCTTCTTTGCTAGGCCCATCGAAGGCTGGCAATGTGGAATATTCCGCTGGTTGGTGCACAAGTGTTCAGATTGGCTGTCCACCCGTCTTTTATGAGGATTAGGAGCAGATCTTCCACACAACTTCGATAGCCTAGTCAGTAGGTCTCTTAGCTGTCCACTTTCATCAGGCCATATAGGCTACATGATATTTTATATTATTTAAAAATTATACATTTATTTCTGTAATTATACATTTACCCCCCCCCCCCAACCCTACAGTGTATGTTTGCAGCAAGCAGAATGAAAAAAAAAACATTAAATATACTGCTCAAAAAAATTAAGGGAACACTTCAATCATACACTGAATCACTCTGTCACTGTTTGGTTCTGAGCACAAGTAAAACTTTTGAGGCGAGTGTTTTATTTTGCAAGAACTGTCAGACATTCTGTGAATGTAGTTTGAGAATGGAGAAAAGGGTGGAAGGTTTCAAAATATGTGTGGAAAACCTTTATTGAGCAGTATATTTAAATATCGCAAATTATATCGTTATCGCAGTACTCAATAATGGTATCGCATATCGCATGTTTTCCTAATATCGTGCAGCCCTAGTATGCGTTAGTGTGTGTGTATATGTATGCGTTAGTGTGTGTGTGTATATGTATGCGTTAGTGTGTGTGTGTATATGTATGCGTTAGTGTGTGTGTGTATATGTATGCGTTAGTGTGTGTGTGTATATGTATGCGTTAGTGTGTGTGTGTATGTATGCGTTAGTGTGTGTGTGTATATGTATGCGTTAGTGTGTGTGTATATGTATGCGTTAGTGTGTGTGTGTATTAGGGTGGTCCTTATATGGGGTAAAAAAAAAAAAAATTTGGAACTGTTCAACTCTCACCCCCTAAATGTGTTAGGATATCAATAAAAACACACTGTGCAACAATTTTGAATTGTTCCTACATTATCTAGAGGTAGCTCAAGGCCTTTGAATATTTCCAGAATCGCTAATTTTTACAGAAATTGTACCTTTTAAGAACGCACAACAAAATAAAATGCAATATTATTTGTTGGTCAGACTATAATAAGGTGAATAGCAATAATAAACAATGTCAATTAAATCAATAGCCTAATGAAATAAACAATGAAAATGAGGGGGGGGGGGGGGCAATAATAAACAATAATGTCCATTCAATCCATAATATAAAAACAATAACATGGTAAGACTACATTAAAGAGAATATCAATAGTAAACAACAATGTCAAATTAATCAATAGCCTAAAATAAAACAATATTTTACAAACCATAACGCATAAGAAGCGCTTAATGCCCTAAGTGCCTAATATGCCTTTAGACCCTCTTAAATGACCCAAAACTATCACAGGAAACGGAGAGCACTGGGCAACTCATTCCACCAACATGGAACCACTGAGGAAAAGAGTCTTGAATTTGACCTAGCATTTATGACTGGTCGACACAACAGACGCTCATCAGAAGACCGCAGTGTGCGGTTGGGGATGTAGCCTATATCTTGATCATTGAATTAAAATAACAAGGAGCAAATCCAGGCAGTGTCCAAGGCCAAAGGCCAAAGTGAGAGACTTAAATTGTATCATCATATTTTACATTTGGACGTCCTTTTTCTCTTTGGGCCAGAAGAAAGTCTCTATCTTCTGGATTCTTGAGATGAATGAGTGCATCTTGATGTGCGATATCAAACAGGTCTCCCAACTGGTCTACGAAGGCCTCTACATTGCACTGCTGAGTCTCAGAAGTTCTCTTGGTGTTTTTCTTCTGCCACTTGTCGTGAAGTGTTTCCAGTTGTTTTATGGCATGATGTTGGGGACGAACAGGAATCCTAGCCTTGTCCTAGAATACCAAGACTTCTTTGATCACCGCTGTTGCACTTTCATTAAGTTTTTTTTTTTTCAATGTTTTATGGTGATATTACAACAAACATAAAACCTGCTTCTTGGAGGGTAACTTTGTTCCAGTTATTTCAGTCTCTTCTGATCCAAGTAACCATATAGCGAATTTGCTTTGTGTTGCTTCAGCCATTGTCTCAGTGTATATTGTCTATTGTGCTTCATTCGCATTGATGCTTTGAAAGACATATCACAACTAAAACAGGAGTTGCTATGAATTGCTCACAACAGCATATTATTGGGAAATACCGGAATCAGCAGATGAGATCAGCAAATCAGCATTGCAAATTTGCATGGACAATATGGAATTCCCATTTTAATGTGGTCACCAATAATCAATACACATTGTCATTGACTGCATGGTCAAATAAGTCCATTGCTGCCATAAGCATATATTATTAAACAATTATACATGCTAGCACAATGTATCACATAATACGCAAAAAAATCCTAAATATGCATACTGCACTGTACAGTATGTGTTAAACTTCAAAGGTCTTGAGCAACCTCTAAATATTGATCAATATTGATACAATTTTGCCCAATTATTTATTTTATTTATGCGAACATATTGGTGGGGTGAGAGCATGAACTTTCAAAAGTTGAAAAATAAGGACCACCCTAGTGTGTATATGTATGCGTTAGTGTGTGTGTGTATATGTATGCGTTAGTGTGTGTGTGTATATGTATGCATTAGTGTGTGTGTGTATATGTATGCGTTAGTGTGTGTGTGTGTATATGTATGCGTTAGTGTGTGTGTATATGTATGCGTTAGTGTATGTGTGTATATGTATGCGTTAGTGTGTGTGTGTATATGTATGCGTTAGTGTGTGTGTGTATGTATGCGTTAGTGTGTGTGTGTATATGTATGCGTTAGTGTGTGTGTATATGTATGCGTTAGTGTGTGTGTATATGTATGCGTTAGTGTGTGTGCGTGTGTGCAGAGGTGGGCACAAATACATCAAAAACTATTTTGTTACAAATTACAAATACTGGCTCATGAAATGTAACAAAATAAAATACAAAATACTGATGTTATAAAATGTATTTAATTAAAATACAAGTAATTAGTAATTTGGAAATACAAAAATACCCACACAATAATCATGGTATACTAACACTCACTCACGCGCTCACACTAATGGAGCTCTGAGGGCCGGCCTGGACTTAAGGGCCTTGCTTGCGCTCACACTAATGGAGCTCTGAGGGACACTTGTGTGTCTAACCACACATCTAACCAGAAACGGATTTTGCTTTTTTCCTCTCCTCCTGTACAGAATGAAGATTTCCCACCCATTAAGAAAGCCCCTTCCTCTCAATGCCTCAGTGTAAAGTGGATTATGTAAACCGGATAACAAACTGGTACAAAAGGACCCCATGGTGTAAACGATAGTGATTGATTTGTAGACATCAGTTTTGTGCTCTCTGACTTTGGAAGTTTCCCTGGTGGCACAGAGGAACATAGAGACCGCGCCAGACCAACGCGAGCAGACCAAGCCCCTATAGAGGCGGCACCAGACCAAGCCCTACTCCGCGGCCCTATAGAGGGCCATGCCCAACCTGCTCAACGCTGATGCATCCTTCAGCTCCAAACAGGAGCTTCTGGACCTCCACGATGGCCCCATTGGCCCGGTGCTGGACACGCCGAGCCCGGTGGAGTCGCAGGCGGACAGCCCCTCGGCCTCCAGCCTCGGCAGCCCGGTGGGAGACGACCTCCAGATGTGCGCCGGGGACGGGCTGGCGGACGCGGCGCAGGGGTTGAAGTTCGTCCCCTCGGACGCGGAGAACCTGTGCGGCTGGGGGGGGCTGACCCCGCGGTCCATCCAGACGTTCAACACACCGCGCTGGGTGCTCTTCTTCCTGTGCGTGGCCTCCTTCCTGCAGGGCATGATCATCAACGGCTTCATCAACACCGTCATCACCTCCATCGAGCGCCGCTTTGACCTGCGCAGCTATCAGGTAGGCATCTGACTGAACCACAGGGGGAGTAGGCTTCGACTTCCTGTAATGGAACGCGGGGCTTCACAGTCTACATAAGAATGAGTATGAGCCTTGCACGCAACAGTGGTTTTAAAAGAGGTTATAGGTGACTGCACTGCTTTTCCTGTTGTAGACATATGCATGACACAGTTTCCTGTCGTATAGACGTATGCATGCACAGTTTCCTCCCTCTACTGTATTGCCATTATGTACCTCATGACAATGCAAACGTGGACGTAAATGAGGCTGCCAATGCAAATGTGTCTCCTCCCTTCTCAGGCTGGTCTCATCGCCAGCCACTATGACATTGCATATACTCACAACATGTGTGTGAAGTAAACGTGTCTATTACAGTATCCTGGATGAAGTCAGTCTATGTGCTTCTAAGCTAGCTTCTTAGGCTGCAATAAACCTTGTAGCTTTGTTTTTGTGGTAATGCTAGCTCTAGCTTTGTTTGTGTGGTAATGCTAGCTCTAGCTTTGTCTGTGTGGTAATGCTAGCTCTAGCTTTGTGTGTGTGGTAATGCTAGCTCTAGCTTTGTCTGTGTGGTAATGCTAGCTCTAGCTTTGTATGTGTGGTAATGCTAGCTCTAGCTTTGTCTGTGTGGTAATGCTAATGTGTCTCCTGCTCCCTTCTCAGGCGGGTCTCATCGCCAGCTCCTATGACATTGCTGCCTGCGTGTGCCTTGCCTTCGTCAGCTACTTTGGGGGCACGGGGCACAAGCCGCGCTGGCTGGGTTGGGGCGTGCTAGTCATGGCGCTGGGCTCACTGGTGTTCGCGCTGCCCCACTTCACCACGCCGCCATACCAGGTCAGCGTGCCCGAGCGGACGGGCCTCTGCTCCAGCAACGTGACGGACGCCTGCCAAGACAGCGCGGGCAGCAGCCTCTCGGCGTACCGCTACGTCTTCATGCTCGGCCAGTTCCTGCACGGCGTGGGCGCCACCCCGCTCTACACTCTGGGAGTCACCTACCTGGACGAGAACGTCAAGTCCAGCTACGCACCAGTCTACATAGGTGAGCACTGTCATATCGATACATGCACATGCAGACACCACCTGCAGCTCAGCCCCCCATGTGTAGCATCTCTGCTAGCATCACTTAGAGATGGCTCCTTAGATATATCCTGCTAGCATCACTTAGAGATGGCTCCTTAGATATATCCTGCTAGCATCACTTAGAGATGGCTCCTTAGAGATATCCTGCTAGCATCACTTAGAGATGGCTCCTTAGATATATCTCTGCTAGCATCACTTAGAGATGGCTCCTTAGATATATCCTGCTAGCATCACTTAGAGATGGCTCCTTAGATATATCCTGCTAGCATCACTTAGAGATGGCTCCTTTGAGATATCTCTGCTAGCATCACTTAGAGATGGCTCCTTAGATATATCTCTGCTAGCATCACTTAGAGATGGCTCCTTAGATATATCCTGCTAGCATCACTTAGAGATGGCTCCTTAGATATATCTCTGCTAGCATCACTTAGAGATGGCTCCTTAGAGATGGCTCCTTAGATATATCTCTGCTAGCATCACTTAGAGATGGCTCCTTAGATATATCCTGCTAGCATCACTTAGAGATGGCTCCTTAGATATATCCTGCTAGCATCACTTAGAGATGGCTCCTTAGATATATCTCTGCTAGCATCACTTAGAGATGGCTCCTTTGAGATATCCTGCTAGCATCACTTAGAGATGGCTCCTTAGATATATCTCTGCTAGCATCACTTAGAGATGGCTCCTTAGATATATCTCTGCTAGCATCACTTAGAGATGGCTCCTTAGATATATCTCTGCTAGCATCACTTAGAGATGGCTCCTTAGATATATCCTGCTAGCATCACTTAGAGATGGCTCCTTAGATATATCTCTGCTAGCATCACTTAGAGATGGCTCCTTTGAGATATCCTGCTAGCATCACTTAGAGATGGCTCCTTAGATATATCATCTGCTAGCATCACTTAGAGAGCATCACTTAGAGATGGCTCCTTTGATATATCTCTGCTAGCATCACTTAGAGATGGCTCCTTAGATATATCATCTGCTAGCATCACTTAGAGATGGCTCCTTAGATATATCCTGCTAGCATCACTTAGAGATGGCTCCTTAGATATATCTCTGCTAGCATCAC
>NW_027468881.1:40335256-40362756 GCF_046254945.1 Alosa pseudoharengus | reverse complement strand
TGTGAAGCTATGCTGTTGTAAGACTGGTCCATGCGTTTCCTGTCCTGGCCCATGTGTTTCCTCTCCTGTGTAAGCCTGGCCCATGCATTTCCTGTCCTGTTGTAAGACTGGACCATGCATTTCCTGTCCTGTTGTAAGACTGGCCCATGCATTTCCTGTCCTGTTGTAAGACTGGCCCATGCAAGACTGGCCCATGCATTTCCTGTCCTGTTGTAAGACTGGTTCATGCATTTCCTGTCCTGGCCCATGCATTTCCTGTCCTGTTGTAAGCCTGGCCCATGCGTTTCCTGTCCTGGCCCATGTTTTTCCTGTCCTGTTGTAAGCCTGGCCCATGCGTTTCCTGTCCTGGTCTGTGTGTTTCCTGTCCTGTTGTAAGACTGGCCAATGTGTTTCCTGTCCTGATGTAAGACTGACCCATGCGTTTCCTGTCCTGTTGTAAGCCTGGCCCATGTGTTTCCTGTCCTGCAGGGTACATGGTGGTACCAGCAGGGGGCGGCGGCACATTTCTGGGCGGCTACATCGTGAAGAAGATGAACCTGCGCTGCCGGGGCATCGTGCGCTTCTGCATGCTGTGTGCGGTCATCAGCCTCATGGCCATCTTCATCTTCCTCGTTCACTGCCCCAACATGCCCATGGCAGGCGTGACTGCCCCCTACCGCCCCAGCCCGCTACTACACCAACACCAGGACGTGTACCTGGACCAGTATGAGAGCGAGAGCAATTACAACAGGTATGCCATGCACCACTGTACTAATATGAACTACAGGTATGGCCATGCACCACTGTACTATAGAATATGAACTACAGGTATGCCATGCACCACTGTACTATAGAATATGAACTACAGGTATGCCATGCACCACTGTACTATAGAATATGAACTACAGGTATGCCATGCACCACTGTACTATAGAATATGAACTACAGGTATGCCATGCACCACTGTACTATAGAATATGAACTACAGGTATGCCATGCACCACTGTACTATAGAATATGAACTACAGGTATGCCATGCACCACTGTACTATAGAATATGAACTACAGGTATGGCCATGCACCACTGTACTAATATGAACTACAGGTATGCCATGCACCACTGTACTAATATGAACTACAGGTATGGCCATGCACCACTGTACTATAGAATATGAACTACAGGTATGCCATGCACCACTGTGACTTTCAACTCAATTAAGAGATAATGCTCAATCACCCAGCCTATCCTATGCTCAGAAAAACTAGAGAGATTACATAGAAATACACTGCTGTTCAAAAGTTTGGGGTCACTTAGAAATGTCCATTCCACTCCAGTATAGACAGAATACCAGCTGAGATCAGTTGCATTGTTTTTTTAAATCAGGGCAGCAGTTTTCAGGCAGCTTCTCTGAGGGCTAGTGCACCTCCAGCACCTGTCCAGTCAAGGGTGACAAGAGGACAAGTGTGGCTGTCAGACTCACCTGTCTGTTTGGCTGTCAGACTCACCTGTCTGTTTGGCTGTCAGACTCACCTGTCTGTGTGGCTGTCAGACTCACCTGTCTGTTTGGCTGCACAACAGTGTCACGAGCAGTAAGGCCATCAGCCCGGCCAGGCCGAGTTAGAGCACCATTACGCTCAGACGGGCTGGCCAGGCCCTGCCCTGTGACCAATCAATGTCCAGCCCGCCGTCCCTCCAGGAGGCTACTGCCGCCCCACAGGAAGTGACGAGTAGATCAGATGCAGGAGACCTGTTGCAGTGACCGCTTGAAACACAGAAACAGAAGTATTGATTCCATGATTCCATGATTTCATGAGTCCATGATTGCATGATTCCATGATTGCATGATTGTTTGTGCAGTCTTGGTGCAGATTCATCACTTTAAACGGTTATTCCTTTTTTTGGCTTTTTTCTATTCTCCCTGTCACTACTTTTCTCCATCTGTCCATTTCTCTCCATCCTGCCTCCTCTACTCCCCTTGTGCACTATAACATACTCTAACATACTCTAACATACTTCCCTTGTGCACTCTAACATACTCTAACATACTCCCCTTGTGCACTATAACATACTCTAACATACTCCCCTTGTGCACTATAACATACTCTAACATACTCTAACATACTCTAACATACTTCCCTTGTGCACTATAACATACTCTAACATACTCTAACATACTCTAACATACTCCCCTTGTGCACTCTAACATACTCTAACATACTCCCCTTGTGCACTATAACATACTCTAACATACTCTAACATACTCTAACATACTCCCCTTGTGCACTCTAACATACTCTAACGTTGCTCCTCTGTGTGGCAGTACTCTGGAGGGGAATCTGACGGTGAGCTGTAACGCCGGGTGTCACTGTGTGACGGAGCTCTACAACCCTGTGTGTGGAGCAGACGGAGTCATGTATTACTCTCCCTGCCATGCCGGCTGCCACTCCATCAACCACACACACACACACAACGGCAGACAGGTAGGCTGCTACACACACTCACACACACACACACACACACGCACACACACACACACACACACACACACACAACGGCAGACAGGTAGGCTGCTACACGCGCTCACACACACACACACACACACACACACAACGGCAGACAGGTAGGCTACTACACACACACACACACACACCCACAACGGCAGTCAGGTAGGCTGCTACACACACACACACACACACACACACACAACGGCAGACAGGTAGGCTGCTACAGACACTCACACACACACACGCACACACACACACACACACACACAACGGCAGACAGGTAGGCTACTACACACACACACACACACACACACACCCACAACGGCAGTCAGGTAGGGTACTACACACACTCACACACACACACACATACACACACACACACACACAACAGCAGACAGGTAGGCTACTACACACACACACACACACACACACACCCACAACGGCAGTCAGGTAGGCTGCTACTACACACACACACACACACAAACACACACCCACAACGGCAGACAGGTAGGTTATTACAGCGGAACTAGACAGCCACCAGCACTGATATTCTAGATCTTCACGTCATGACTAAGGGTGTAAATATCTCTCAAGTCTTTTACTTACTGCTTTTTGACCAAGTGTTGGTGCACCTTTGAGTCCACGACTGGCTGCGTTGTGAAGGACACCTTGCCATGGGCAGTACACATGTTACTGGAGCATGCCACAAGGGCACACCATAATATTCAGACCCTGAGTTGGAATTAAAGCTGCTCTTGCATACTCATGCCACTAGAGGGCAGACCGTAATATTCAGACCCTGAGTTGGAATTAAAGCTGCTCTTGCATACTCATGCCACTAGAGGGCATCTAACGGATGCAGGATACGCATTGCAGCCATGGTGCATACACATATTTGTGTGCGACTGTGCGCATTGCAAGTAAGACCTAAGAGTGTCTCTGTGTGTCTGTATGTGTGCAGGTGTTCTAAGAGTGTTCTGTCTCTCTGTGTGTGTGCAGGTGTTCTAAGAGTGTTCTGTCTCTGTGTGTGTGTGTGTGCAGGTGTTCTAAGAGTGTTCTGTCTCTGTCTCTCTGTGCAGGTGTTCTCGGGGTGTGGCTGTGTGGTGGGGAACGTGACGTGGGGTCAGGAGGGGTTGGCGGTAGCCGGGAAATGCTCCTCCTCCTGCCACCACATGCCAACCTTCCTCACCTTCCTCTTCATCGTCATCCTCTTCACCTTCCTCTGCAGCATCCCTGCCCTGACCGCCACCCTCAGGTATGTCCTCACCTGCCCACTTAACACCACCCTCAGGTATGTCCTCACCTGCCCACTTAACACCACCCTCAGGTATGTCCTCACCTGCCCACTTAACACCACCCTCAGGTATGTCCTCACCTGCCCACTTAACACCACCCTCAGGTATGTCCACACCTGCCCACTTAACACCACCCTCAGGTATGTCCACATCTGGTGCAGATTGGAACAGATTGAGGGGACTTGTTTAATATTTAATGTTTACTCTCATGCCCCTCCCCCACTACCACCGAGCACCCTCTCACCGAGTTTGTGCTCGTCAGTGCGCACCAGACTGCGATTGACAGTCAGATCTCACACAGCCCTGCTCTGATTGGACCAGAAGAACTGGGAGCTGTGGATTTTTGCAAAACAAATAACAGGCTCTAGGTGGAGGTAGAAGTGCAGGGTTTTTTCTTAAACCGGCTGATTTATGTTGTTCTGTCGGAGCATAGTGTCGGTTTTTAGTGAATATGATCAAAAAAATCTTGCCAACTGCAGCTTTAACACCATCATCATACCTGCTGCTCTCCTGGTCACTTAACACCATCCTCATACCTGCTGCTTTTCTTTTGGTTACTTAACACCATCATCATACCTGCTACTCTCCTGGTCATAGTACTTCAGCTAAGCACAGCGGAGGGAGGCTCAGGCTCACCTGACATGTGTGCCCAGGCTGGCACGTAATGTAGCCACCGTTTCCAATAAAATAGTAATCACATCTCATGTGTACTTTATTGCTACTCTACTTATTAGTCCCATCTCATATGCACTTTATTAGTCACATCTCATATGTACTTTATTAGTCCCATCTCATGTGTACTTTATTAGTCCCATCTCATGTGTACTTTATTGCTACTCATTACTTATTTACGGAGCACTAGCTCACACCTCATTTGGTGACTTTGTACAATATACAGTGGGGGAAATAAGTAATTATAACACATAACTATACTTATGGACTTTAATGCTTGGCTTTTTTAAAATGGGTGGATGTCTGGTGAAAATTTCACGCAAATGGCCTCACTGGAAGTTTACTTACTGAAAACAATTTTGATGCGTTTGATAGTTATTTGCCCTGCTATATAGCACCACTTGTTAGATTCTCAGTAATATTGTTATATTGTTTGCCACAGAAGGGTTTAGGAGCAAAGAAAATAAATTGTGAAAATGTAAAAGTAACATCTAAGAATCACTTTGAACAAGGCGTCCCAATGGAGCTATTTGACAAGCCCGAATGTCCTCTCTTTTAGGTGCGTCCCAGACAGCCAGCGGTCGTTTGGCCTCGGGATCCAGTGGATCGTGGTGCGGACTCTGGGTAGGTTGCTGTTCATGCGGTTAGCACGTTACTGCTAGCGCCACTGTGCTATCTTATCTCTACTTGGACCACGACTTGCAAAGGTGAAGGTGTTCTTGGAGGCATAGACTATTTCTGAGAAGGGGTGCATCGATTGTGAAATTCTGGGCCGATATCAGTCAACAAAGCCGATATCGGCCGATACCGATGTTGGGCTGATATATCGGTGCATCCCTACTCATGAGATTGGACTTGTTACACCATTAACATGTTTAATATGTTGTGTTCAGATGTCTCAAAGAGATTCAACTAGGGCTGGGCGATAAAACGATAGCGATATATATCGCAATAGACATGTAATCGATATCAATAAAAAATATTTTCGATAGAATATTCGATAATTAAAAGCAACACGTTACGTTACGTTGTCCATAAATAAATCGGCTAAATATCTCTTGCATTGTATGTGCAACTCTACCAGAGTAGGCTATAGAAGTAGTCCTACCTTAACACAGACTCTGTCCTTGCCTCTCAACAGGCGCATCCCTCCTCAGCATGCACATTTAATCCAAACATTCACAATCGTGCAAGACGACTGGCTAAATTGCTATTAAATCCGGTTAGCATCATTAGCACTAGGGCTGGGCGATAAAACGATAGCGATATGTATCGCAATAGACATGTAATGACATCAATAAAAAATACGTTCGATAGAACATTCGATATTTAATAGCAACACACACCTCCCTCCTTACGTTGTCCATAAAAAAATAGGCTAAATATAGCTTGCATTATAGCTAGTATATGCAACTCTACCAGAGTAGGCATAGAAGTAGGCCTACCTCAACACAGACTCTCAATGAGTCCTCTCTCTCTCCCTCTCAACAGGCGCATCCCTCCTCAGGATGCACATGTAATCCAAACATTCACAATCGTGCAAGACGACTGGCTAAACTGCTATTAATTTCGGTTAGCATCATTAGCACGCTGCACAAATTTGTTCAAAACTGTTGCATTCAAATTGACTGCTAAATTCTAATCATCTCAATCGATGATGAAAACCGATGCAAATGGAAAACTATTTTCTAAGACTCAAACAGGCCTGTCCCAAGGAGAAAGAGTATTCATTTGAAACTTAAACACACGTGGGGAAACTGAACAGTCTAACCAATAGACTATGATAAACTAGCAAATTAAGCTACTTTTACAATAATTCCAGGCTTCAAGCAGTGCTGCTTTTCATTCAGACTTATGTGCACATTTATTTATTTGAGTGTTTTTCATGATTGTGTTGCTATTTCTTTTCCCTGTTTGCTTTGATTGATAACTGAGGTGATTAAAATCAGAGGAAGGTTAAGTTTAAAATAAAAGTGTTTAAATTTAACTTTTTTCCCCTTCTCGTCCTTATCTGAAATAGATTTAAAACGAAAAAATCAATAATTATCGATATCGACTGATATGAAATACTTATATCGTGATACAGTTTTCAGCCATATCGCCCAGCCCTAATTAGCACGCTGCACGAATTTGTTTAAAACTGTTGCATTCATGTTGACTGTTCTTTCTTATCATCTCCATCCCGAGAAGTAAAGTAGGCTATTTTCCAAGACTCAAATAAGCCCGTCCCAAGGAGAAAAAGTATTCATGAACTGAACAGTCCAACCAGTAGGCCTAAACTAGCCAATTAAGCTTGTTTACAATGTGCACATTTATTTATTTGAGTGTTTTTCATGGTTGTGTTGATATTTCTTTTTTTTTAATAACAGTGTTTAAATTGAACTGTTTTCCTTATCTGAAATGTTTTTTTTTTTTAAATAATAATTAAAAAAAAGTTTTTTTTAAAAAGTTATAATAATCAATAATTATCGATATCGACTGATATGATACTGATATCGTGATACAGTTTTCAGCCATATCGCCCAGCCCTAGATTCAACCTTATGGTGGTCTTACGCCAGTGAATCCCAGTGGCTGGTGAATGACGTGGTTCTTTATCCTCATGTCCACAGGTGGCATCCCGGGTCCGATTGCGTTTGGCTCTGTGATCGACATCTCGTGCCTGCTGTGGCAGGACCAGTGCGGGGAACAGGGTTCCTGCTACCTGTACCAGAACTCGGCCATGAGCCGCTACACGCTCATCGCTGGGATCATATACAAGGTCAGAACCAAGGTCACAAGGTCAGAACCAGCAGGCTATCGCTGGAGGTTTCATATGATCAACATGACAGGAGCATTCCTGTGTGTCTCAGAGACTGGCATCTATTTAAGATAGATTCTCTTTCCAGATAATGGCATCTATTTCTATTATATAATGGCATTTAGGGGCAGCCGTGGCCTACTGGTTAGCACTCTGGACTTGTAACCGGAGGGTTGCCGGTTCGAGCCCCGACCAGTGGGCCGCGGCTGAAGTGCCCTTGAGCAAGGCACCTAACCCCTCACTGCTCCCCGAGCGCCACCATTGTAGCAGGCAGCTCACTGCGCCGGGATTAGTGTGTGCTTCACCTCACTGTGTGTTCACTGTGTGCTATTTGTGTTTCACTAATTCACGATTGGGTTAAATGCAGAGACCAAATTTCCCTCACGGGATCAAAAAGTATATACTTAAATACTTATACTTATACTTCAGGGTCCTAATGGCTCCTTAATGGTTCCTTACAGGCAGCACGTAACTGAAGTGTTCCTTTCATGGAGCGTAAAATTAGTTTTATAAGACTGGTCTAATTTTTCAAATGTATATGCTGCCATCACGTCTGGTGTGTTCAGGTCCATGATTACAGGGCAAATGTATATGCTGCCATCACGTCTGGTGTGTTCAGGTCCATGATTACAGGGCAAGTTAATAGCTGCAGCAGACGCTCCACGAACGGAGCGCTGCAGTGATGAGCCTAGTGCAGCCTGTAGGGGGCGTTATGAGCCTAGTGCAGCCTGTAGGGGGCGTTATGAGCCTGTAGGGGGCGTTATGAGCCTAGTGCAGCCTGTAGGGGGCAGTGATGAGCCTAGTGCAGCCTGCCTGTTTCTACTCCAAGACAGTATTGCAACTGACCCTTGACCCCTTACCACCTGCTCTGACCTGCTCCGTGTGGCGTGTGTGTGGTGCTCCGTGTGTGTGTGTGTGTGTCCAGGTGTTGGGGATGCTGTTCTTCCTGCTGGCGAGCGTCCTGTACCAGCCCCCACCGGAGTCTCCCCAGAGCAGCTGTGAGAGCACTGACCACGACCTGGGGGACCTGCCCACTAAGGACCTGCCACAGGAGGTCATCACCAACGTCCACGCCAGGCTATGATGATGTCATACTCACAACCGAGACCTCACTGTGTGTGTGTGTGTGTGTGTGTGTGTGTGTGTGTGTTTATGTCAACAGCCCTCACAAACCAAAACACTGCACTGTACGTGTGTGTGTGTGTGTGTGTGTGAGGTCCTCTTGTGACACGTCTGTACGCACACTCCCTCATCCCTCTGCTGCTGTCCTCCTAGCTGTTAAATATCAACCCTACACTTTCCTCCAGCCTGCAGTAGCGTCCCAATCAAGTGTGTGTGTGTGTGAGAGAGAGAGAGTTGCTTGTGAGTGTGTATGTGAGTTTGTTTGTGTGTGTGTGTGTGTGTGTGTGTGGGTGTGTGTGTGTGTAAGGGTTCACACAAGGACAAGAGACATGTTGAAGATGAGAAAGGAAGACTGTTGTTAAGTGAAGGTTCTCACTTGTTGCCATATTTGAGATCGTTTTGGATTCCCAGACACCGCCTACATGATACCATTCAGAATCGTTTGCTGAAAAAGATTTCAGAAGTATCCATCATGATGCAGTGTGTATTAGTTTCCCTGTTCACATAGTTATTCAGCGCTTTCCTAAGACGGGATTAGCCTACAACATATATAGCAGATGCTCTATAACAAAAGACTGCATATTTTACTTCATATTCTATTCCAACCCAAACATAGACGTCTATTTATCAGTTATGATACTAAACATACAGCTTTATCATCTACTCTAAGTATAGTCTTTCATATATGAACCACCATAATAACGACATGAGATCATATTTATTGCCATATTCGAGAAACACTTAAATGCATTTACAAGAAAATGTTCTGTATATTTTATCTGAAGCACATAACTATATATCAGAGAGAAGTGTTGTCCCTAGAGAGAGAGAGGGGGAGAGAGAGAGAATGAGAGAGAGGGAGCAAGAGAGAGAGGGAGAGGGAGAGAAAAAGAGAGGGAGAGGGAGAGAAAAAGAGAGGGAGAGAGAGAGAAAGAGGGAGAGGGAGAGGAAAAGAGAGGCACCTGGAGGGTCAGTAAATGGAGACCTGTGCGCAGGTGATGCCGCTCCTCCAGGTGTCCTGTCCACGCGCTCCGCATTCCTGCTTCTGCCCACGTCCGTCCTGCACATCGTACTGCCCCCGCCCCCTGCCCATTGAAGCAGTGCCCATCGTACTGTCCTGCCCCTGCCCATTGAAGCAGTGCCCATCGTACTGCCCCCGCCCCCTGCCCATTGAAGCAGTGCCCATCGTACTGCCCCCGCCCCCTGCCCATTGAAGCAGTGCCCATCGTACTGTCCTGCCCCTGCCCATTGAAGCAGTGCACTTTAAAACAGCCACCAAGGACCTTGCAATCCCTCAGCAGCAATGCTGTGGCCAGAGGGGCCCAAGAGAAGGACGCCTGCCCCCCCGTACTGGACCTGACATCGCCATAGACATCACCATCAGGACGCGCAGACCTGACATCGCCATAGACATCACCATAGCTCATGGCCATCAGGACGCGCAACAACACGCAAGAGAATACCAGGGAGCTGTTTTTATGTGTCCTTTTTTATCTTTTATCTTATTTTTTTTTTTACTTTTTATGGACCAATTGTGCCAAAGCACTGTAAGTCATTAACAAGAGGATTGGGTTGTATTTCCACTTGTCAAACAAAGTTGTGTTTTGTATGTGTGATTTGTTTTCTGTTTTGTAGAAGTTTGATGCAACCCTGTCACCCTGTGTGTAATGAACTGGCAGGAATGGAAGTTGTTCTTAATGTTGTGATGAAGCTCCTTCAGAGCTACCTAATTAATAACGGCCATCCTTGTGTGGATGTACTGTACGTATTTTAAACCCTAGTCATTGAAAGAGTGAAATACACATTTGAAGCTAATGCCGGATCAGATTATTTCCTGTTTTAACATGTGTTACTTGAACTATTGAACGTAACTAAATCCACAATCAAAAAATTTACGTCTGCCATTGTCCAGATAAGAATTTATTTATTTTTACTTTATTTATTGATGAATACCAGTGGTTGTTTTTAGTTCTCTCACAGTTCTGTAAGAGAACTAAAAACAGTTCAATCTCTGTAAAAAATATTTATGTCTGTCCTCTAGAGAGTCAAGATCCTTAAACAGGATTAAAAGATGTCTGCAAACTCTCCATCCCAATCAATTTATGCAATGTAATTGGCACAAGACATACAGTAATGACGGTGTTCAACTGAGAAGACATGTCTGTCTAAATTGTTGTGAAGACTGTGTTTGTCTGATTCATTTATTTTGAATCATCCCATATGAATGAAGCCATTTGATTTGAGCGCCTACTGTCCCTCCTGTCCAGCTAGTGTGACTGAGTTGTGGGTGTTGTGGAGATTTGTGTTTCATGTCATTTGTTTTGGAGTTGCACTATTGCGTAACTGCATTTCCAATGGGGTCTTTTAGGGGTTTTGTTTCGGTACTTTTTTAAGTAAACCTGGTTTGGAATTTGATGCAGCTGTTTCCAGTTTTTTTTTTTTACAAATGTGACTTTCTCACAGTGTGGTGTGTGTGTGTGTGTGTGTGTGTGTGTCCATAAAGTGGCGCATGCCCTCTACATGACACACACACTTAGAGATGCTGGTACTCGCACAACATCCAGGACAATCTATTTCATACTGGTCCCACTCACTGCCCTGCCCTGCCCTCTCATTAGAGTGATGTCACTTTGAGAGCACTTCATGTCTTGATGGTCTTCAAGGATGGAGAATACACATAGTGTTGCAACAGCCTCCCCAGGTACACTGCCCCCCCCCCCCCCCCATCCCTCATCAGTATGGCCACATAAGGACGTTTTAAAAGGGTCGTGATGAAATACTAAAACTATCACGGCCACAGACACAGCAGCCAGCATTCCATCTTCAGGAGAGAGAGAGAGAGGAGAGAGGGAGGAGAGAGAGAGGGAGGCTGCTGTTCTTTGGAGGGAGAGGGGTAAAGAGGAGCACAAAGAGGGAGAGTGGGGTAGAGAAAGAGGGGTATAGAGAGAGAGGTAGAGAAAGAGGGGTATAGAGAGAGAGGTAGAGAAAGAGGGGTATAGAGAGAGGTAGAGAAAGAGGGGTATAGAGAGAGAGCGGAGTATAGAGAGGCAACACAGGGGGGGGGGGGGGAATGTGCAGAGAGGGAATACGCAGAGGGAGCGCCTGCACAGAGAGGGAATACGCAGAGGGAGCGCCTGCACAGAGAGGGAGACAGAAATGAAAAGACTAACTGTGTGGAATGAGATTAGAGCGCAACGCGGCGGTTACCATGGATACTGCAGAGCAGGCGCGTTAGACTGTGGGCCGTTGTGGCGGTTACCATGGATACCGCAGAGCAGGCGCGATGGACTGTGGGCCGTTGTGGCGGTTTGGACCGTATGATGATGGGCTGAGACTCGTACGCACAAGGACACGAGCACAAATACACACACATTCACACACCGTAAATACACACGCTCACACACACACACCCACCGTAAATACACACGCTCACACACACACACACACACCGCAAATACACACGCTCACACACACACACACACCGCAAATACACACACTCACACACACACACCCACCGCAAATACACACACTCACACACCCACCGCAAATACTCACACTCACACACACACACACACCGCAAATACACACGCTCACACACACACACACACCGCAAATACACACACTCACACACACACACACACCGCAAATACACACTCACACACACACCGCAAATACACACGCTCACACACACACACTCCGCAAATACACACGCTCACACACACACACATTCACCCACAGCAAATACACACACTCACACACACACACATTCACCCACCGCAAATACACACGCTCACACACACACACACATTCACCCACCGCAAGTACACACGCTCACACAAACACACACATTCACCCACCGCAAATACACACGCTCACACAAACACATTCACCCCCAGTAAATATACACGCTCACACCTTCACACACACACACACATTCACCCACCGCAAGTACACACGCTCACACACACACACATTCACCCACCGCAAATACACACGCTCACACAAACACATTCACCCCCAGTAAATATACACGCTCACACCTTCACACACACACACACATTCACCCACCGCAAATACACACCCTCACACAAACACACATTCACCTCCAGTAAATAGACATCCTCACACAAACAGACATTCACCCCCAGTAAATAGACACGCTCACACATTCACCCACCGCAAATTCACACGCTCACACACACCCCTGAGCACTGATTACACAGTGCATGGTTGGCCTCAGAACAGCCTGAATTCTTTATGGCAGATATTTCATCCAAAGTCTCACCAAATTAAAATTCCGTCTGTACCTTTCAGACCTCTCGTTCATCTGCTGCTCACTCTCACTGACCTCTCGTTCACTATCACTGACCTCTCGTTCATCTGCTGCTCTCTCTCACTGACCTCTCGTTCACTCTCACTGACCTCTCGTTCATCTGCTGCTCTCTCTCACTGACCTCTCGTTCTCTCTCACTGACCTCTCGTTCATCTGCTGCTCTCTCTCACTGACCTCTCGTTCTCTCTCACTGACCTCTCGTTCATCTGCTGCTCTCTCTCACTGACCTCTCGTTCACTCTCACTGACCTCTCGTTCACTCTCACTGACCTCTCGTTCATCTGCTGCTCTCTCTCACTGACCTCTCGTTCTCTCTCACTGACCTCTCGTTCATCTGCTGCTCTCTCTCACTGACCTCTCGTTCTCTCTCACTGACCTCTCGTTCATCTGCTGCTCTCTCTCACTGACCTCTCGTTCACTCTCACTGACCTCTCGTTCACTCTCACTGACCTCTCGTTCATCTGCTGCTCTCTCTCACTGACCTCTCGTTCTCTCTCACTGACCTCTCGTTCATCTGCTGCTCTCTCTCACTGACCTCTCGTTCACTCTCACTGACCTCTCGTTCATCTGCTGCTCTCTCTCACTGACCTCTCGTTCACTCTCACTGACCTCTCGTTCATCTTGACCTGAAGTGCCCTGACCCCTCTGCTGCTTACTCTCACTGACCAGGCCTCAGGAACGCGCAGTCGGACCTGAAGTGGTCAGCCTCTTGATGGACATGGGACCTGTAGTGACCCCCCCCCCCACACACACACACACACACACACACACACACACCACCCCCAAAAGTGCTCCCACTGGATGTGGATGTGTGACTAGAGCTGCTTTATATGAGAGATGGCAATGTGACATGAGTCAGCTGCTGGAGGAGGTGTGCAAGTGTGTGTGAGTGTGAGTGTGTGTGCAAGTGTGTGTGATAGTGAGTGTGTGTGTATGTGAGTGAGTGAGTATGTGAGTTTATGTGTGTGTGATAGTGAGTGTGTGTGTGAGTATGTGAGTTTATGTGTGTGTAAGTGAGAGTGTGTGTGTGTGTGTGCCTAGGGTTAGGGTCTGTGTGTGTAGGTGTCCTTGACCAGATGTTGCGCTAAATGGGCTGTATGTTATACTCTGTGACCTGTAGACCCCCTGAGGAGGCCAAGTGCCTGTGGAGAGAGCAGGTCCTAGTGCCTGTAGTATTAGTGTCCTACTGCCTATGGGGAAAGCAGGTCCTAGTGCCTGTAGTATTAGTGCCCTACTGCCAGTAGGGAGACCAGGCCCTGCTGCTAAAGACTGTGCATTATTCAAAGGACCACCGTCATGTGAGTATCTGACATCTGATCCCATGCTGTGTCTGTCCCTGTGGACAGTCTACCGCACAACACTGGCTGACCACCACCAGCAACTGAAGGGCAAACTTCAATGAATGAATATAAATTTATACATTGATAAATCAACTAATAAAATGGAATCCAGAAGCTTGTCTTGCTGCTTTTCTGTGTAATTTTGTGATGGTGAAATTACAACTTTCAATCAGTGTGAAAAAGTTCCATTTATGAAAATAAATAGTTGACTAGTCTGCAATGCGCTTTGCAAATGAACACTTCCCTGTGTTGGTCAGGAATGTTTTCACAGTGAGGTGGGAGCCACCAGCAGGTGGCGCCAGGCGCGTTGCTTCTGAGGAATAAAAGAAAGAAGACATTAGGTTTGAGGACCAATGTGTCCCCAGAAGGCTTTTCAGGATTCAGCGCACACACAGTACGACACCCGAACACCAATTCCCATCAAATGACCTGAAACCCTTTTTAGAGACGTCTAGCACTCGCAGTAGTGAAGTCGGAACAGATTCAGATCCACATGGACCAGCTCAGGAACAACTCCCTCAGTATGCTGGCCATCGTAAAGTGTCATTGGTCTGCCCCCCCACCCACCCACTCTCTCCCTCTTCCTCTCTCTAACACACTGGAGAGGATCCCTCTCTCCCTCTTCCTCTCTCTAACACTGAGACAATGTAGAGTTGTAGGTAAACAAACACACTGGAGAGGATCCCTCTCTCCCTCTCCTCCGCCCACTCACACAAAGAGCCCTCTTCTTGGCCAAAGTGCTCGGCCTGCAGATGGAGACACACACAGCACCATCACTACGCACGTGAGCTCATCCAACCATGACGCTGCGCTCATCATTCATAGGCTGAATCATTCATTCTCTTAATGGCCCATTAATCCGAACAGCAAGTCTACAGTGAATGAACCTCAGAGGGAATGGTGTCTACACCCGTAGTGAAGCTAATAGCCAGATCACAGATGGGTTTCAGTGTTATTGGTGTCGTAGTCTGTCATAGATTGTTTGTCTGCAGGTCCTTAGCTAATACTAAGTATGTCTGAGACCTTAATAAATAACGTCTGCTTTAAGCATCAAACATAAACGGTTTGTCCTTCTTTTTGTCCTTGATGAACAGTTTTTTTTTATTTATTTTTTAAAGTTGTTTTGTACTCAGCTGTTGTTGTTTTGTACTCAGCTGTTGTTGTTTTGTACTCAGCTGTTGTTGTTTTGTACGCAGCTGTTGACAGTGAAACCCTGCCCTGTCCCCTCAGGTCTGCTGTTGTGGCCTTGTGTTCCATGTATGTCTCTCCACTAGATGGCGCTGATGCCCTTACCCTCTTCTCCTCTCATGGAAACTAAAGGGCTGCAGCCCAAAGGTCTATTTGCGTACGGCCACTCTCCTCAGTCCCCCAGAAAATGTTTTGTCATTTATCTAATTGCAACCAGAGGTGAGAACAAGGAGAGAGGAGAGGTGAGAGGAGAGAACAAGGAGAGAGGCAAAAGGGCCAATATGCAAGGAAACATGACAGCATCCTACTGTATGCTGAAGTGTTTTCAGTCGAAATTGTGCAATGATTGGTCCAAGCTGCCATGGTGAAAAGTTTCCTCCCACGTCTATCAACTTTCAGTTTCCAACAAATTTGCAGGGATTTATTAGCCACAATAAATTAAATTTTTTTACAATTGTTTACACACGTTTTCAAAACTCTGTGTCTATTTTTCAAAACTCCACACACAAAACCCACAACTGCTCACACAAAATGCAAAATGCCCCAAATCTCCAGCAAAATGACACACAACATTCAAAATGTCAAAAACACATGTTTAAAGCAAACATTCGCCTCACATTACAAACACTTTTGTCATAATATGGCATTTTGGATACATCATGTACACACTGTTGCTCAAAACCTAAAGCTCTTCTGTCTTAGGCTTTCTATATGTATTTCCATACAAGAGTGAAAGTTACGGTATCAACAAAGAGAAGTTGAAATACACAGTAAAAATGCAAGCAATATTGAAACCAAAAATAGTGATTTTTCCCAAACAATTTGCTGTTGTGAATACAGTATTTTACAGGAAACAACAAAATAAGCAAAGAAGAATACAGTGACCACCAGATGTACATGGAGTTTTGAAAACACTGATTTAGTTTTTTTCTAAAGACAAGTGTGTGTGTGTGTGTGTGTGTGGGGGGGGGGTCGTGTACAGTATGTATTCATAGGCCTATAGACCCTTTCAACTGCAGAAACAAACAATTTTACAGTAAGCGTTCCTAAGGCATTTCTGGAGGCACAGAAAAATGTATTGAGCTAATGGTACAAAAATAGAGTAAAAATACAAATTTTACATAAAGTCAACTTTTTGTAGAACATTACTGTAAGCTAAAGTCCGATTACTGTAATTTTCAAAGTATCTGCATTGGTTCTGAATATTTCAACCGGAAATCCTCTAGGAGCAGATTGAAAGGGTCTATACCTATATAGAGAGTATATCTATTCATAGACCTATACTAAGGCAATGATTGGATGGTGTTCAGTAAAGTAAAGAGTGTTTGCACATGTGAAGAGAAAGAGTGAAGCACTGGTGATTTAGTGTGGCATTTTGATGGGTTGTGTTTGAAGAACGAAATCAAGTTACTTCCTGTTAGATTTTTGTGTGTTAGAAAATTGTGTTTGGTGTTTTGCAAAATGTGTTTTAGTCAATTGAAAACTGAGTCAAACACTGAGAATTAGTGTATGGTTTTGCAGATTTGGTGTCGGGTTATGATGTTTGGAGGACATGTTTAGAAAATTGTGTGACAAGCAAAAATTTAGTGTGTAAGCAGTTGAAAAAAACTGTAGTAGATAGTCCAAGAAAAGATCTTTATATGCTGCAATCCTCATGAGCTACCATGCACACTTTTATACAGTTTTTTTCAACTGCTTACACACTAAATCTTTGCTTGTCACACAATTTTCTAAACATGTCCTCCAAACATCATAACACGACACAAAATCTGCAAAACCATACACTAATTCTCAGTGTTTGACTCAGTTTTCAATTGACTAAAACACATTTTGCAAAACACCACACACAATTTTCTACCTAACACACAAAAATCTAACAGGAAGTAACTTGATTTCGTTCTTCAAACACAACCCATCAAAATGCCACACTAAATCACCAGTGCTTCACTCTTTCTCTTCACATGTGCAAACACTCTTTACTTTACTGAACACCATCCAATCATTGCCTTAGTATAGGTCTATGAATAGATATACTCTCTATATAGGTATAGACCCTTTCAATCTGCTCCTAGAGGATTTCCGGTTGAAATATTCAGAACCAATGCAGATACTTGAAAATTACAGTAATCGGACTTTAGCTTACAGTAATGTTCTACAAAAAGTTGACTTTACTGTATGTAAAATGTGTCTTTTTACTCTATTTTTCTTTGTCCCCATGTTACAGTACCATTAGCTCAATACATTTTTCTGTGCCTCCAGAAATGCCTTAGGAACGCTGTAGAATTGTTTGTTTCTGCAGTTGAAAGGGTCTATAGGCCTATGAATACATACTGTACACGACACCCCCCCCCCTCCCTCACCCACACACACACACACACACACACACACACACACTTGTCTTTAGAAAAAAACAAAATCAGTGTTTTCAAAACTCTATGTACATCTGGTGGTGACTGTATTCTTCAGCAAATTATTTGGGAAAAATCACTATTTTTGGTTTCAATATTGCTTGCATTTTTACTGTGTATTTCAACTTCTTTGAAATACACAGTAAAAATGTTGATACCGTAACTTTCACTCTTGTATGGAAATACATATAGAAAGCCTAAGACAGAAGAGCTTTAGGTTTTGAGCAACAGTGTGTATATGATGTATCCAAAATGTGATATTATGACAAAAGTGTTTGTAATGTGAGGCGAATGTTTGCTTTAAACATGTGTTTTTGACATTTTGAATGTTGTGTGTCATTTTGCTGGAGATTTGAGGCATTTTGCATTTTGTGTGAGCAGTTGTGGGTTTTGTGTGTGGAGTTTTGAAAAATAGACACAGAGTTTTGAAAACGTGTGTAAACAATTGTAAAAAACTGTAATAAGTATAATTTTATTGTATAATAAGTATTCATTCATGTCTAGAAATATCAAACATTGCCTCATTATCAGGGTGGATAAAAGGGAAGAGTGCATGTTCATGGGATATTTTTAGGCTGAAGACTCAGCTCCTGTGGTATAAGTTCTCCTGAAGAGTGACATTTTTAGGCTGTGGTATAAGTTCTCCTAAAGAGTGATATTTTTAGGCTGTGGTATAAGTTCTCCTAAAGAGTGATATTTTAGGCTGTGGTATAAATTCTGCTAAAGAGTGATATTTTTAGGCTGTGGTATAAGTTGTCCTGAAGAGTGATATTATTAGGCGGTGGTATAAATTCTCCTAAAGAGTGATATTTTTAGGCTGTGGTATAAGTTGTCCTGAAGAGTGATATTTTTAGGCGGTGGTATAAGTTCTCCTGAAAACCCAGCTCCTCAGAGAACATCTCCTCTCGTAGCACCACTCACAACGAGTCTTGCTGATCCTAGCAATACCACCTGACTAGAACTGACTTTTGACTGTTTAAAAAACAGCACTCACTGATGCATGTATTCTTATTGTAATCTACCTTTTTTAAATTGTCCTAGAATTGTTGAGAGAAGTTCATATTCACTGCAATTTGTGTGTCTGTTTATTCTAGCTTAAGAGGTGATGCACCGCACCCTGGGGTCAAGGTTACACTTTAAAAAGTGATGTGTGAGTGAGCAGGACATCTCATTTCACCATTCTGTGACTCTCCAAACTCTACTGGGAAGAAACAAATGAATGTTGAACATTCACTTCGAGGTGCCTGTTTGTTACGCTTATATAAGTGTACTCTTCATCCTCGAACAGAACAGGAACCTGACACCAGTTTTCACACATTCATTATACAGTACTCTCTCTCCTCGGTGGTGTTCACAATAACTGGACATGATAGACCTAACCACATGAAGCGCGTACAGGACATGACAGACCTAACCACATGAAGCACGAACAGGACATGATAGACCTAACCACATGAAGCACGAACAAGTGTTCACTACAGCTGGACATGATAGACCTAACCACATGAAGCGCTAGCGTACAGGACATGACAGACCTAACCACATGAAGCGCTAGCGTACAGGACATGACAGACCTAACCACATGAAGCGCTAGCGTACAGGACATGACAGACCTAACCACATGAAGCACGAACAGGTCGACTACAAAACACTCAAAGAGCATTTGCTTGTGGGTACACAGGGTCACTAAAGAGAAATGTATTTGTCTCAGTCCAGTTGCTGAGTCCAACAGAAAATCACGTGTCTCTTGTCCCACTCTGTGATGTGAAGTCTTACGTAATGGGCACAGCACTGGCAGAAAAAAGCTCAAAGATGATGAATTCTTCTTCTCCACTTTTGGTTCTCTTTCATCTCTCACCTCCTCTTTGGGGTCTTCTAATGGGCTTTTCTCTGTGCTTTCACTTCCTGGATAGAGGTGTTCTGAGTTCTACTCGTCAGCATGTCATTTTGTAACCTTAGAACCGAGTGGGTCTCCATTTTGATGTAGAATTGGAGATGATTCAACTCACATAACCCAGTTGAATATGAATGAACAATCAGACTGAGACAGGACTAAATGAATTAGCACATTGGTATTCCTGACCATCAGACCTTCTCCACTCAATCAGACTGAGACAGGACTAAATGAATTAGCACATTGGTATTCCTGACCATCAGACCTTCTCCACTCAATCTCTGCCCAATTTAAAGAAACAAACTTCAGTCTTTAACACAACGTGATTTCACATAGTTTAATCCTTTAATTCTCCCTCAAGCACCAGTCCTCTGTGTTGTAGTGGAGCTTAGCCCATATATGTGTGTGTGCAGGCGCGCCTGCAGGTGTACGTCCGTACGCACTGTGCGTACCATCAGGCTACTCAACACCAAGAGAAAATTTCCCGTGTGTGTGTATTCACACCAAATTGGCCCACCATACCTTCTCAACTATGGACAGTATCTCCCATTAGCTGCATGCCATCAGGCTACAATTTACAATTTTCTATCAAAGTTAGTGAATACCTTATCAAAATTAACGCGCAGACATTTTGTTTGAGCAGGAGAGAGAGAATACGCACGCAGGCACGCAACTACGCTACTTGTTGTTTTCTTTTATTCGGCTATCTATATATGGTTATCAGCACACAATGTTGAGTTAATTCACTAACTCAATACTCATCATGGATATCAAAAGTTTAAACAACGAAAACAGAAAGAATGGATGCAGCAAAGCTAGGAGTTATTCCAGATGGGCAAGAACAAGGTAGGCAATTGCTTGTCAGAACGTTAGACTGCATTAGACAGCTGTTTAAAGCCAGACGTCACGGTAAGCTAGAACAAAACTAAAGGTAACTTTAGCCTGTATAGGGCTGTATCAAGTTGACCAAATGAATAGGTCATTGAAGAATTTGTTGTTGTATTATTGCATGTGAATGTTGCTATGCTACTTTTTTTGCTGACCAATGCACGAACCTAAAACCGGGAAACGGACAAATATTGTCCACGCGTGAAATGTTTTTTTTCGGCGGGGGGGGGGGGGGGGGGCAGTGATGGGTGTGCGTACCATAGCATTAATTCCTGCAGGCGCCCCTGTGTGTGTGTGGTGTGTGTGTGTGTGTGTGTGGTGTATGTGTGTGTGTATGTCTGTGTGTGTTTGTGTGTGTGTGCATGTGTGTGCGAGTGTTTGTGAGTGTGTGTGTGTGCATGTGTGTGTGTGTGTGTGTGTGTGTGTGTGCATGTGTATGTCTGTGTGTGTTTGTGTGTGTGTGTGTGTTTGTGTGTGTGTGTGTGTGCATGTGTGTGCATGTGTGTGCGAGTGTGTGTGTATGTGTGTGTGTGTGTGTGCATGTGTGTGTGTATGAGGGGCCGTCTAGGCCTTAATTCATACTTGGTCTTACACACACTATCATAATCTTGCACATACACCACTATACTCATGCACACTCACTATTATAGTCATTTTACATGTATGTATGAGAGGGTATAGTCGTGTATGTGAGAGAGTATAGTAGTGTATGTGAAGGAGTATAGTAGTGAATGTGAGAGAGTATAGTAGTGTATGTGAGAGAGTAAAGAGTATAGTAATGTATGTGAGAGAGTATAGTAGTGTATGTGAGAGAGTTTAGTAGTATATGTGAGGGAATATAATAGTGTATGTGAGAGACTATAGTAGTGTATGTGAGAGAGTATAGTCGTATATGTGAGAGACTATAGTAGTGTATGCGAGAGAGTATAGTAGTGCATGTGAGAGAGTTTGGTAGTGTATGTGAGAGAGTATAGTAGTGTATGTGAGAGAGAGTTTAGTAGTGTATGCGAGAGAGTATACTAGTGTATGCAAGAGAGTATAGTAGTGTATGCGAGAGAGTTTAGTAGTGTATGTGAGAGAGTATAATAGTGTATGCGAGAGAGTTTAGTAGTGTATGCGAGAGAGTTTAGTAGTGTATGCGAGAAGGTATAGTAGTGAATGCAAGAGAGTATAGTAGTGAATGTGAGAGAGTATAGTGGTGTATGCGAGAGAGTATAGTAGTATATGTGAGAGAGTATAGTAGTGTATGTGAGAGAGTATAGTGGTGTGTGTGAGAGAGTATAGTAGTGTATGTGAGAGAGTATAGTGGTGTATGCGAGAGAGTATAGTAGTATATGTGAGAGAGTATAGTAGTGTATGTGAGAGAGTATAGTGGTGTATGCGAGAGAGTATAGTAGTATATGTGAGAGAGTATAGTAGTGTATGTGAGAGAGTATAGTGGTGTGTGTGAGAGAGTATAGTAGTGTATGTGAGAGAGTATAGTGGTGTATGTGAGAGAGTATAGTGGTGTGTGTGAGAGAGTATAGTAGTGAATGTGAGAGAGTATAGTGGTGTATGCGAGAGAGTATAGTAGTATATGTGAGAGAGTATAGTGGTGTATGTGAGAGAGTATAGTGGTGTGTGTGAGAGAGTATAGTAGTGTATGTGAGAGAGTATAGTAGTGTATGTGAGAGAGTATAGTAGTATATGTGAGAGAGTATAGTGGTGTATGCAGGGGTGAAAGTAAGCCGGTACTGGCCGGTACGGAGTACCACTAAAATATTTGGAGAGGGTACGCCGTACCGGAAAGAAAACTATACTGTCGCTGAAAAATATTGCACTTTCAGCATGACAACACAACTGCTAACGTAAAATTACCAGAAGCAACACGTTTCCCCCAAAATATATTTCATATACATCGTTCTGAACTGTATCTGAATTGTGTCTAAACCTCCCGTGCAGCTGGACAGACAACGAGCAAGCTATAGCGCGCGTACAGTAGCCTACAGTATGAGGGGCCGTCTAGGCCTTAATTCATACTTGGTCTTACACACACTATCATAATCTTGCACATACACCACTATACTCATGCACACTCACTATTATAGTCATTTTACATGTATGTATGAGAGGGTATAGTCGTGTATGTGAGAGAGTATAGTAGTGTATGTGAAGGAGTATATTAGTGAATGTGAGAGAGTATAGTAGTGTATGTGAGAGAGTAAAGAGTATAGTAGTGTATGTGAGAGAGTATAGTAGTGTATGTGAGAGAGTTTAGTAGTATATGTGAGAGACTATAGTAGTGTATGCGAGAGAGTATAGTAGTGCATGTGAGAGAGTTTGGTAGTGTATGTGAGAGAGTATAGTGTATGTGAGAGAGTATAGTGGTGTGTGTGAGAGAGTTTGCATGAAACGGAAGGAGTTTGATTTCTCAGTTCCTGATTGGTTTGTCAATGTCACTTCTCTCTAGCTAGCCAATAGAGTGGTGAAGTCCCGCCCCTTCCGTTTGCCTCCATGGGACCTATCTTTCAAAAAAAATTGAACGGCAGTCTATGGCGAAAAAGAAATTATTTTCTGGTCCCGGTTGACTTGTGCCTTGAATTACCCATATGATGTTTGTCAATTTTAAAGACAATTTTTCATGTAAAGACATTTGCAGTTTGTTTCGTAACTATTGAATTACAACATTGTGAAAGATCGTAATTCCAACGACTACAAACCCATCAGTCGCGCTAGTGACGTTAGCTCATTCACAGCCACACTAGATTGTACAAGCATACCAGCAACAGGTCTTAATTGGGCTGTCCTTGCCGAAGAAAATACCATGAGTCAGAGGATTAAACACATCAGGTAAGTTGTATTCGTCCATAGACTGTACATTACATTCTGTTAAGTGACATAGCAGGCAGCAAGATGCAACCGTTAACTAGCATAACAGCTCTTATCGTTTCATTACGTTGGTGACGTACATCGTTCGAGACGAGAGATGTAGTCCACTGAGTGGATTCGCACAAAACCAACATAACTTTTGAAGTCTATCGAACAACAGTACTTTCTTGACGTGAAAAATTATCTTTTAAATTCACACACATCATATGTGAAATTTGTGGCACAATTCAAACTGGACCAAAAAATAATTGTTATCTCTCCATTAACTCCCGTTCATAATTTTTTGAAAGAAAGGTCCCATTGACCGGAAGTAGAAGGGGCGGGACTTCACCACTCTATTAAAATCAAGGAAGGGGCGGGACCTACACTGTCAACAATGTTCGTGGTTCGTGTAGACCTAGTGGTCGAGGAAAAAATCAGCCAACTCCTATGTGACTAAATATTAAACTACTACTGCAAACCGAATGCAAATTAGGCTACAAAGACATGAGGGGTGCCTATTCTATTGTAATAGCCTAGGCTACCAGATTTCTTTTGTCTGGCCAAGTCATATTTTAGTGAACTGAGTCCTGAAAAATTGCTGCGGGACCTAGCATTTACACTGTCAACACAGTTCGGATAACGTTAGAGGTGGAGGAAAAAATCAGCCAAGTCCTATGTGACTAAATATTAAACTACTACTGCAAACCGAATGCAAATTACAAAGACACAAGGGGTGACATATTCTATTGTAATGCCAGCTCCTTTTGTCTGGCGAAGTCATATTTTAGTGAACTGAGTCCTGAAAGATTGCCATTTCAGTTAGCTAGTTAGTTAGCATTAAGCCAGGCAGCAACGACATGCTGCTGGTAGATACTTTGGTAACCTAGCAACAATAAACACTTGACCCGCAGCACTCTGAAAGGAGCTTTACTAGATGGAAAGGAGCGCTGTCCGGAGCTCTGTTCTAGAATCTTTGGCTGTCAGTGCAAAAATAGCGATGTGGACACAGGCTCACGAGTCACTGGCAACAGCAGACAAGGTTACCAAAAACGTCTGCCAGCCAAACTGTAATGCATGTCCTTTTTGGAATGTTGCTGGAATGCTAGCTAACTAGCTAACTGCAATGGCAGCAATCTTTCAGATCTCAGTTCACTAAAATATGACTTCGTCAGACAAAAGAAATCTGGTAGCCTATTACAATAGAATAGGCACCCCTCATGTCTTTGTAGCCTAATTTGCATTCGGTTTGCAGTAGAAGTTTAATATTTAGTCACATAGGAGTTGGCTGATTTTTCCCTTGACCACTAGGTCTACACGAACCACGAACATTGTTGACAGTGTAGGTCCCGCCCCTTCCTTGATTTTAATTGGCTAGCTAGAGAGAAGTGACATTGACAAACCAATCAGGAACTGAGAAATCAAACTCCTTCCGTTTCATGCAAACTCCCTTCCGTTTCATGCAAACTCTCTCACACACACCACTATACTCTCTCACATACACCACTATACTCTCTCACATATACTACTATACTCTCTCGCATACACCACTATACTCTCTCACATTCACTACTATACTCTCTTGCATTCACTACTATACCGTCTCGCATACACTACTAAACTCTCTCGCATACACTACTAAACTCTCTCGCATACACTATTATACTCTCTCACATACACTACTAAACTCTCTCGCATACACTACTATACTCTCTTGCATACACTAGTATACTCTCTCGCATACACTACTAAACTCTCTCTCACATACACTACTATACTCTCTCACATACACTACCAAACTCTCTCACATGCACTACTATACTCTCTCGCATACACTACTATAGTCTCTCACATATACGACTATACTCTCTCTCATACACTACTATAGTCTCTCACATACACTACTATAGTCTCTCACATACACTACTATAGTCTCTCACATACACTACTATATTCTCTCACATATACTACTAAACTCTCTCACATACACTATTATACTCTCTCACATACATTACTATACTCTTTACTCTCTCACATACACTACTATACTCTCTCACATTCACTACTATACTCCTTCACATACACTACTATACTCTCTCACATACACGACTATACCCTCTCATACATACATGTAAAATGACTATAATAGTGAGTGTGCATGAGTATAGTGGTGTATGTGCAAGATTATGATAGTGTGTGTAAGACCAAGTATGAATTAAGGCCTAGATGGCCCCTCATATGTGTGTGCATGTGTGTGCGAGTGTGTGTGTGTGCGAGTGTGTGTGCGAGTGTGTGTGCATGTGTGTGCGAGTGTGTGTGTGTGCATGTGTGTGCGAGTGTGTGTGTGTGCGAGTGTGTGTGCATGTGTGTGTGTGTGTGCGTGTGTGTGTGTGTGTGCGAGTGTGTGTGTGTGCGAGTGTGTGTGCATGTGTGTGCGAGTGTGTGTGTGTGCGAGTGTGTGTGTGTGAATGTGTGTGTGTCTGTGTGTGTGTGCATGTGTGTGTGCATGTGTGTGTGTGTGTGTGTGTGTGTGTGTGCATGTGTGTGCGAGTGTGTGTGTGTGCGTGTGTGTGCGAGTATGTGTGTGTGTGTGTGTGTGTGTGTGTGCGTGCATGGGTGTGAATGTGTGTGTGTGTGCATGTGTGTGCGAGTGTGTGCGTGTGTGTGTGTGTGAGTGTGTGTGCATGTGTGTGTGTGTGTGTGTGTGTGAGGAGAAGCTGCTGGACACAGAGACTCCGGAGCCTGGATGCACTCGGCGCTGCGTACGGTCATCTCAGCCCCTCAGGATGAGACCTCAGGATGTGACCTCTGTTGCCATGCCGTACCCATTTGTAACATGGTGCTATTCTGATAGCAATCTAAAATGATCTGGGAAATGTCCAAAGATACATTTGCATCTTCTGTTGATTAGCTAGTCACTGACAGTGATGCTAATTCGTTTAGGACATTAATGTGGTGGTCATTGGAACTTCTATTCATGTCTGTATGTCAGGACCTTCATGACTTGACCCTCAACTCCCAGAGGTAAACCTCAGCATTTCATCAGTCCATCAGACCATCAGTCTGTTTGCCTGCAGGAAATCAGTCATTTGGTTTTGGGTGTTTTATATAAATATATTTAAACAATGTTGGTATTTGAAAGAGACAAATTATGAGAAAGCATATTTTTATAATTTTACATGACGGATAATTATTTATGGACATTGCTTTACTTACACTTTAATTGAAGTAAAGTGAAAACATTGAAACTTTACGTTACGTTTTGCATACTGCTTTTACTACTGGCTATTGTAACCTCCTGTTCTAGGCATGTAAGAATGGGCAAATGTTCTGGAATGTATAGTTAGATGTAGAGGACGTGTGATGTATGGGACCATCATCCATCCTCAACAGCATTATTCAGAATGTTATCAAGAAAGTCATCTATAGCTTTATCCAGAGATTTGCATAGTCTAGTTACAGTGGAACCTGAATAACAACATTATAAATATAAGTATAGTATAAGTATATATATACTCTTTTGATCCCGTGAGGGAAATTTGGTCTCTGCAATCCGTGAATTAGTGAAACACACTCAGCACACAGTGAACACACAGTGAGGTGAAGCACACACTAATCACGGAGCAGTGAGCTGCCTGCAACAACAGCGGTGCTCGGGGAGCAGTGAGGGGTTAGGTGCCTTGCTCAAGGCCACTTCAGCCATTCCAACTGGTCGGGGTTCGAACCGGCAACCCCCTGGTTACAAGTCCGAAGCCCTAACCAGTAGGCCTATGTTAACGTAATGTAAATGTAAATGTATTATTGCTACCAAGTTTGAAATTTATCTCTGTCCTTTAAGGATGTCGACTGTGAATAAAATGGATCAACGGTCAACTGGATCTGGTCTTGAGTAAACTATGGCTGAATGATGTAGATAATGATGGAAACTGCATATGGATACGAGTCAAAGATATAGTATAGTATAGTATAGTTTTATTTCATTGTTAGTTTATATAAACATCCAGTACATAAACAATGTTGGTATTATTAATACATTATTGGTTTATGTAAACATGCAGAAGATAAACAATGTTGGTATTACATTATTGGTTTATACAAACATACAGACAGACTTGGCATTATTACATTATTGGTTTATGTAAATATATAAACCCTGTAAACAGTCTTACACGTCTGATGAAAATGAAGAGCTAATTCAGGGGACAGCACTGCTGATGAAAATGAAGAGCTA
>NW_027468881.1:40317756-40330256 GCF_046254945.1 Alosa pseudoharengus | reverse complement strand
TTATGTACAGACACGTCTTACATGGAGTTATGAAAAATATTAATGTTAATACCTTGGAGAATGTAAAATGAATTGGAAGTAAAATCAAGTCATTTTCCATCTTTTTACCATGTTGCCAGGGATGGGCAGTATTTCTAATACATGTATTTAAAATATGTATTTCAAATACAAAATACTATTTTGTAATTAAAACACTTGAAGCGAAAACTATCATTAACTTGTTCAGAAAATTGAAATAGTCTGGCGAGGTGGGGCTACAGGTTGGCACATTCCCGGGATGGACCTGCTGCGTCTTCATCCATTGTTTCGTCCATGGTTTCGTCTCTATCTAAATCTGACCATGGAGTTGACTTTGGCGGAAAGCTGAACGTGATTGCTGATAGGCTGTTCCAATCAGTGGCGCCTGCACAATCCAATCACGTTTGAGAGGGAAACAACCAATTGAGGGTTTCCAAGAAGTAGTAATGGGTAGCCTACTCACGGTTATGGATAGAAATGTAGTGGAGTAAAGAGTACAATATTTGCCTCTCAAATGTACTTGAGTAAAGTCATGAGTACTCCCCAAAAATGATACTCGAGTAAAGTACAGAACCCTCAAAATTGTACTCAAGTACTGTACTTAAGTAAATGTACTCCGTTACTGTCCGGCTCTGAATCTCCCTGCATCAGTCTGTTATCCCCGCATTTTTCAAGAGGTCCACCATCATTCCGGTCCCTAAGAAATCAACAGTGAGCTGCCTTAAAGGTCACATTCACTGAGAAACCGTTTAATACTTGTTACTTTCGAAATACTATAGCTCACTCCAAGTTGCATATGCTGCATGTGAAAATGATCTTCTACCCCCATTGCCCGCATTAGCCAATAAAAGAAAATACACTGAAAAACAAGCGAATCAGAAAGAGCCCTTCCCAATAGACCTCTGAAGTTCGCCTACAAAAAAGATCCAAAACGGCCATCTTTGCCCATATAAGGAGATCCGGTTGTTAATTGAAGCTAACTACCTATGGCAAATTGCATTGCAAGTTAGCTCTGGAGTAGCAAACATCTAAGTGTGCCGCCTTCACTTACCGGAGATCACAGTATCCACTCGAAGGCAGAGGACAAAAGTGTGTTCAGGAAAACGTCTGCATTTCAGACTTTTTCATCCCCACGAGACTTTAACAGGTGCGATTATTCAAAATCCCCATGTTATTTTCCCATAGGAAAAATCGCCAGATACCGGATGTCAAAGATGGCAGCTTTTTTGTAGGCGAACTTCAGAGGTCTATGACGCCGAAGGGAAACTGATTATTCATGGCCTTGCCCACCTTGGCTTGTGACCGCCTACAGGAAGACTGGAAGATTTTGCGGCTAGGGGATTGTCTCTCTGCAGCTAGTAGGAACTAACAGCAAGTTGCCAACATGGCGGAAAAAAATCGTGCCTGTGTTATTTGTGGCAATAACACATCAATGTTGCATGTCTTGCCTTAGAAACATGAGTTGAGGAAGAAATGGTTCGGATTTATCGTTGGAACACCACCACCGAAGTAGTGCAACATTAGTTCTGTGTTCCAATCATTTCGACCACACTCACTGCCTACAGTTAGAAAGTGGTTTTGCATCGATGTTCTGAAAACGTCATGGCGATCGACCACCAGCTCACAGGCTGTAAGTACAAACAAACTTTTCCACCTAACGTCTGTTACAAAATAGCATGTTCATATTCTTCACGTTAGCATGCATGAAAAGGGTATAAGCTAGGCTTAGGCCTATACATAGATATATACACTAGATGTCGCCTTCTGCTTCTCAGCATGCGTCAACACCGGCGCCATCTTTGTACAGGGATCTGAAGCGCTAAACTAGTTCTCCTGTATTGTCAGCGTTACCTATTTAGCGACGTTTGGCCATCCCCAGCGATAGAAAACCTTTTTAGCGATTAGCGACAAATTTGGGAACTTCTCACAATGATGGCAGATCGGCTTCTTTGTTTTTGAAACGTAAGAAAATCACCTTTCTCATGGCTTTGTCATTTATGAATTCAGCTACATCTCGTTTGCCCATGGCACTGACCCATGATTATAAAAGTAACGACTGGCGTAGCCTATGTAGTAGCAGAGGTAAATGTTCTACAGATCTACAGCAACTTCTGGTGAGATTACAACTTACATGAGTAAACGAGACGAGGGGTATGTATGTGGCCTCAACCAGAGCCTGTCTACGAAGAGCCTGTTTACTTTCATTGTATCGAACCTGGTTGCAGTTTACTCATTGTTCCTCTAGGGGCCGCCGCTAGCTAGTGCAGAATGAATGGGAGCCTGGGGCTAGACGGGTAAAATGTATCTTTATTATCGTCTTAAGCTTAGTTTTCTCTAGACTCGACCATAAATACATGCCTGTCAGTTGGAACAACCCAAAAAACTAGATAATTGCTTGAGATTTTGACGGTTTATGGTGATTTTATTTTCGCTAGATCTTTGCCCAGATTGACGCTAATGCATTATAGAGGAGTGGATCACTGAAGCAAGATGGCGTCTCGATTGACGCATTCGTTCCAATGAACAGCAGTAGTCAAGGCGACATCTAGTGTATATATCTATGAGGCCTATATTACAGGAAGCTACACAGGCACGTAACTGAAGTGTTCTGTTCGCGACGTGTAAAATCAGAGAATGCCTAATAGGAAGGGCTCTAGTAAAATCCATTAGAGGAATGGTCTATTTTCCCGAACGTAGCCTACAGGCCACTAACACTAGCCTGGGTGTTCCCATGCTGCCTTGCGCGCGATTTGATTCACGCTGCTAAGGCAGCCTGGAGACTATGGAGCAAATTTTCGCCTGAGATAGGGGACCAATCACAGAACAAGGGGGAAAGCAAGACGATGATGAGCTATGCACAGACGCATTTGATAGACATCCGTGGCACCCAATAAACGGATCTGGGCATTTTTTTCAAATACGAGAAAATGAACGTTTGGTTCCCAGACCACGTCTCATTGAGAAGTGGTGGCGCTAGCCAGGCTACACTAACATGCCAGGTGTAGCTACTTCCATTGATTAGGCCTATTGGAAGCTAATTGTTTCAGTACATAACGCAAACGGAATGCTTCAGTTACGTGCCTGGTGTAGCTACACTCATAAGAAACTGACCACACTACCCAGAGATTTAGCTTGTTGAACCTATAATCTTCTAACCTAAGCGTTAAACCACAAATAATAATATTAGCAACAATATTTTATGCTCAACTAAGTACGGGTATTGTTCTAGTCTAAACAGGGAAAATCAAAAACACAATACCCGTGCACTATTAGGCTAAGTTGCTATCACTAGAGCTCAGGTATTTACACTTCAGTCTAATTTATGTCTTCTTGCCATTATTACATTGACCTTTGTAGGCCTACAATGATGTTTTGTTTGATTACTTGCTGTTTACTTAGTGTTTTGTATGTCTTCCAGAGCACATCCTCATGTCAGGCTACACAGCTTTCTAGCCTACATTAGGTCATCACGTTAGAAGCAAAGGTTTGTGATCTAACTTTTATTGTTGTGCTAGTTTCTAGAAGTCTTTTTCTAGTAGGCTAATACAGGTTCTTATGTGCTCGTCAATGTTTGGGAAAGTCAATTCATGGGTTTCTTCAGGTCACTTACCACAGGTGTATAAAATCAAGCAGCTCGATTATGAATGCAGACTGCATGGTGCTTGATTAATACACCTGTAATGGACCTGATGAAACCCATGAATTGCATAACAGATAGAATTGATATTACCAAATGTCTTCTTGTGGGTGTGCTACTTAGTACATCATACACCTTACCACAGTCACTAAAATATTTTTGTTTCCATTGTGTGAGTTCAGTTTTGTGTGAGATAGTGAATGTCCTGTGTACTATTAGTATCTTGTAACTTGACAGTAATACACATTTATTTACTTTAGGTACCCAAACAGAATACTTCATGAAAAGTATGAGTATTGATACAAGCACTTCGGATACACCATGGGCATGGGGGCCTGCTACCTCTACTGCCATCAAGCCTGTTCATCCAAGGCCAGCTAGAAGACCTCGGGTTGATCAAGAGGAGGAGGATGAAAGCGACATCTCCACAATAACACCTGATGGCTCCACCTATGGCCCAGCGCAATCAAAGAGCAATGTAATAGAATCATCACAGCCAACGAATGTGTTTTGTGTGTTGTCCCTTCGGATCCCCAGGACAATACAAGCCGAAATCTGTAGGCCAGATGTCTGCATCGTCTGGCAAAAAGAGGACATTGTTAATTCTGTGCATAGTTTGGATGTTCTTGTTTTGTGTTTGCATTATTTTAATAGACTGCAATATTACTATTTGTCAGTGTTTCACGGACCACCTAGCAAAAAAAAAAAAATCAGTAGACCTACTTCAACAGTATATTACACAATAGGCCTTCTAACTGAACCACCTTGTTTATTGTCTTTGCACCTTGCTTATGGTGTCAGAGGATTAATATGATTTAAACTGGCATAGGTTACATCAGTGTTGCAGAACTGTTTGGATTTACATACAAGTTGGTTCAATATTGCAAACAACTCATCTATTATATTTTACCAGATCTACTTGTGGAACACTAGAGATAGCTTGCGGACCTCACTTTGAGTACCACTGCTGTATGTAAATATAATAAAGTTATTTATTGAAAATTGACCTCTTTTGTATATTTGTTTTCAGGGGTTTCATCAGTTTTTGTCCCTTTTCAGCTAAAGGTTTATCTTACCTTTCATATCTTCTGTCTCACAGAGGGCCATAGTCGTCATAGTCGAATGTTTAGTGCATTTTGAAGGGAGTACATTATGCTAAGGCAGACTGGTTCTAATCCTGGGTACAGGGTCATACAGACAACAGGGGTACTGGTGTTGCCCATTTTTCTAACCACATGAGCAATCCCCTTATGAAAACGTAGTATAGGAATCTTATAGTATTTGGGACAAAACATTATAGTAATCTTATAGGAATAATTATTATAGGAATAATTGGGACATACTGTAGAAGTACTACTAATAACTCTATAATATCCTGTAACCGCTATAGTTTTTCTATAGTAGTCTTATAGTACCTATAGTATATCCAAATACTATAGTATTCCTATAAGATTACTGTAATATTTAGTCCCAAAATACTATAAGATTCCTGTAGTAGGCTACTTTTTCTGTCATATGTGACAGAAAACAACTTGAGTAACGTTAGCCAGATGTCAGGCTATCAAAGCCATAGTTCTCATTACCGGAGAAGTCTTGCAGCATACATTATCTGCTTCTGTAGGCATTCTGGTACAATTCCAGCAAAATATAGCTAGGTAGGTGTGTTTGCATTTAGATCTATATATATATTTAGCTATGACCAAGTGGTCTTTCAATGATAGTATCATGGAATTCAAACCATAACTATCTATTCCGATAGCATTAGCAGGCTAGGTCAGTGGCTGAACTGCATTTAGGGTGCTTACCTGTGTTGTGAAGTAAAATATCTACTAGGAAGATTGCAAAGACTTTTGACTGTGTAAAGAAATAGGTCTTTATTTTAAAACGTTTCCAACTGTTTATTACTTGAAAGCAAGATGACGATTGTCACAAACGTTTTTTTTCTTCTTCCTACTCGGATACTAGGATCAAACACATGAAGTTGTATCTCCGAAGACATTTTGTGCAACAGTTTTGACTCGAGTTTTAGCCAGGTTTTAGCACTGTAAAGTTGAATATGGAGCATTGCACAAGCAGAATTGGATGGGGACTCACTGTAGGAAGCGTCACAGTACTGTTAGCCAATCAGAGGTGAATTTATTAGCATGTCATTAATATTCATGACTAGAGGCGAAATCCAGTCGTTCCTCCCCGCCCACCTTCCCCACCAAACTAGAACAGCATGAAACAGACGCAGGACAGCATTTTTTTCACCAAAACCGGCTCACAGGGCATTCATCAATACTACAGACCACTGCAAAATTAATGAAAAAACGATGAGATGAGACCTTTAATGATTACCGACCTGTTGCTCTCACCTCTGTTGTTATGAAGTGTTTGGAGCGGTTAGTTAAAGATCATATTACATCCTCCCTGTCTTCTACATTAGATCCACTCCAGTGTGCCTATAGGCCAAACAGGTCCACAGACGATGCGATAGCATTTGCTCTGAACACTGCTCTCTCTCACCTGGATGAGAAAAACACCTATGAAAAACACCTATGTACGGATGCTCTTCATCGACTACAGCTCCGCTTTTAACACCATAGTTCCATCCAAGCTGATCATGAAATTGAGAGACCTGAACATCAGTTCCTCTCTGTGCAGTTGGATCCTTGACTTCCTGACTGACAGGACACAGGCGGTACGGCTGGGTAACATCATCTCCTCCACTCTAACACTCAGCACTGGTGCACCGCAGGAATGTGTGTTAAGCCCCCTGCTGTACTCGTTGTATACTCGTGACTGTATGGCAACTCACACCTCAAACACCATCATTAAGTTAGCTGATGACACCACCATAATCGGCTGTATCACGAGTGATGATGAGTCTGCTTACAGAGCAGAGGTGGCAACCCTGACATCCTGGTGCCAAGACAACAACCTGCTGCTCAACGTCAGCAAAACCAAGGAGTTGATAGTGGACTACAGGAGACAGCAAGAAGAGCACACACGCATCTATATTAGAGGCAGAGCAGTAGAGAGAGTCAGCTGCTTCAGATTCATCAGTGAGGATCTGAGCTGGTCACACCATATAGGTATGGTCACAAAGTCAGCAAGACAGCGACTCTTCTTTCTTCGGCGGCTGAGGAAGTTTGGTATGAACGGTGAAATACTGACTAACTTCTACCGCTGTACTATTGAGAGCATCCTGACCGGCAACATTACATCATGGTATGGTAACAGCACCACTCATGATCGCAAAGCTCTGCAAAGGGTGGTCAGGTCAGCGCAACGCATCACAAGGACTGAGTTACCAACTATCCTTTACAGCCAGCGCTGCAGGAGGAAGACCAAGCGAATCCTCGCTGACCCCAGTCATCCCAGCCACAGTGTCTTCACCCTCCTACCATCTGGTAGAAGCTACAAGAGTACCACAGTGTCTTCACCTCCTAGCATCTGGTAGAAGCTACAAGAGTATGCGGACTTACCAGCAGATACAGAGACCGCTTCTTTCCACAAGCTACACACACACACACACACACACACACATACACACACATACACATACACACACATACACACACACACAACACACACACACACACACACACACACACACACACACAGTATGCAGACTTCTACCAGCAGATACAGAGACCGCTTCTTTCCACAAGCCACACACACACACACACACACACACACACACACACATGCACATGCACATGCACACACACACACACACATACACACACACATACACACACACACACACACACACACACACACACACACACACACACACACAGACACACACACACACACACACACACACACACACACACACACACACACACACACACACACACACACACACACACACAGACACACACACACACACACACACACACACAGAGTATGCGGACTGGTCAGCAGATACAGAGACAGCTTCTTTCCACAAGCCACCAGGATGCTGAACCTCAGAACCCCCACCCAGACACACAACACATACACCTTTTCATCATTCCCCTTTTCATCACCACTACACCCCCCCCCCCCCACACACACACACATACACACACAAAATACACCTTCTTAATTACTTTTTTTTATTATTTTACTCTTTTAAGTTGAGCTGGCTTTTGAGCTTAAGAATGTCATTACTTATAATTAATTTTATAAGTACATGACAATAAAACTACTTGAACTTGAACTTGAAAAAGCATTGCTGAGATATGAGCCTACTTCCTGTGATTATAGATTGGATTGGATTGGATTGGACTGGACTCGATTGGGCTGGATTGGATTGGGATTGCTGAGATATGAGCCTACTTCATGTGATTGTTGATTGGATTGGATTGAATTGAATTGGACTGGATTGGATTTGATTGGACTGGATAAGGATTATTGAGATATGAGCCTACTTCATGTCATTGTTGATTGGATTGGATTGGATTGGATTGGATTGGATTGGACTGGACTGGATTGGACTGGATTGCATTTGATTGGACTGGATTGGGATTGCTGAGATATGAGCCTACTTCATGTGATTGTTGATTGGATTGGATTGAATTGGACTGGATTGGATTGGGATTGCTGAGATATGAGCCTACTACATATGATTGTTGATTGGATTAGACTGGATTGGATTGGGATTGGGTCTTGAGTCCATGTACAAAGTTTGGTTTCAATACATGAAAGCTTTAGTAAGATATGAGCCTAATTCATGTCATAGTTTCCCCTAGTGGTCAAAAGAGACCAAATGTATTATAGTTATTCAGGATGTGTTCATGAGTCCATGTACCAAGTTAAGTGTTGATACGAGAAAGTCTTGCTAATTATAGCACCCCTAGTGATCAAACATCACCTATTTTTTTGAGCGTACTCAGGTTGTGGCCACAAGTCCACGTACCAAGATTGAGGTTGATACGAGAAATTCTTGCTAATTATAAGTACACCAAATGTATTGTGTGTCCTTGGGTTGGGGTCCCAAGTCCATGTACCAAGTTTGGTTTTGATATGGGTAACACTTTATTTTAATGTGTCACTGTTACAGTGTACCTACCTAATTAGGTACAGTGGTACAACCTGTGTAACAACATGTGCTATCAGGTACTATCATTGTACTTGCATTATGTATTTGTGGGTACCTACATATAGTTGTTACATTGTAATACTGAGTGCTTTTACAAAACTTTGCCAATTTGCCTAAATTTTCATCAGAGGCAAAGAGCTGACCTGAGACCTGCTGGATGGGGTAAATCTGGTCATGATAGATTTGATATACAAAGCATTCTTAGCTCCAGTCAAGGCCTCATTGTCTTCAGTACATGTAACAGCTGTGCTGCTACAACCTTGTTACTCTTTGACATCAGACAATCAACATTCATGCTCATCAGTTTCCAAGAATCTCAAACAGGAAGTCAACTTTTATCTCAGCAAAGCTTTCACTTATCAAAACCAAACTTGGTACATGGACTCAGGACCCACTTAGGAGGAGACTCAGGAGGCGCTGGAGGCGCAAGAAGGGGCGTGTGCCCTTGGGTACCCAAATTGGCTGATTAGCCTAATAAGGAGTAGGCCTGTTTTTTCAATTAGGGGAGGTCACCTGATCACTTTAAATCCCTGTGGAGGGAGAAGGTGAGTCCTCTGGATTGCACATGTTGTGCATACCTGACACTGCTGTGAGTGTTTAGGAAGATGCGGTTATTTACAGTCAAATGTGTGACTCCGCGTTTCTTTGTATTTTGTCTAGTCTACGAGTCATTGTTTTCTTTGTAATTAATATAGATTACTTTTCACGGGTGTTTTGGGAGTATATCCGCTGATGCAATAAACCTTTTTACACCAAAACCTGCCTGCTTCTCCTGGACCACGAGGCTACATTCCCACACGGACCAACAACAAAAAAACCTGCGTACATAGCTCTGACTATAAAAAAACTAAACAACGCGGTGTGTACACCAGGGCAATGTTTATTAACTTCAGAACTTGCAACACACTGCACTGCATGGTGTAAAATGTAAAAAAAAAAAAATTGCAATGATGACCACCCAGTACCCAGTAATCAATAATCAACTAGATACAGCGTGGAATAATTAGTAATTTCTGATTGACACATCTGAATACCTATCTGAACCCCTATTCCCCCCCGGACACCTCCCCTCAATCAAAACACATCGGAACTGACACATAATATGACACAGAGAGGGAGCGGGAGACACAAACCCTCACGCGCGCACACACACAAACACACACAAGCGCGCACAGTCGCACACAGACCAGGAAAACAGGAGATACAGGGGAACCAACAAAACAGTCCAACAAGGGGCTAATAGCCTCGGCGCTAAAGTATGCTATATATTGCAATGATGACCACCCACACCCAGTAACCAATGATCAACTAGATACAGCGTGGAAGCGCGTTTTCTTCCTACCGTAGCCTAGGCCTACTTGTCTAAAATGGCCCATACAGCATCCAGACCCCCGGCCTCCACTACCCTGCTTCTTTCTCTACACCTATGTCCTTTAGAAATCCATGACCTCACGAAAGGGGTTGAACCGGGCAAGCGGCGGGCCGACAAGGCAAATGGGGAGGAGATGGTAGAGGTGGTAGCCTATTCCCTGAAAGCCCTGATGACATTCCGCGGGCTATCGATGCAAAGCTGCTGGCAGAGCGTCTCAACTTCTCTCTCCCGAACAGCGTCACCCTCCTGTGGCCAATACTGTGGATAAAGCACTTTCTAATCCTCCATTAGCTTGCTGCATCCTGTTTGGTCTTCCCTATATCTAAAGACTTATAAGAAAGATATCAACATTGAACACTACACAAACAGTAATTTATTTAGTTTTCGTTTAGGCGATGTATTTTTTATATTGATGTACAGTAAGAGTTGACGGATCCAATAAAAAAGGTTCCGGATCCAACGTCGGAGGTGCCGGAACATGTTCCGGCGTGTTCCGGCTCAAATTAAGCCCTGATTATCACACTGACAATCCTACATGTTGGCAAGTCACATTTCACACATGGTGAAAATGTGTATTTGGTAAACACACAACAAGAAAATTCCAAGCAAACATTTCACGAAAGAATTAAGAACTTTTGAAAAAGAGTACAGATCTGAAAATTTGCACTGTTAATGGTATCCACCTAATGATCATTGTATGGTTGTTATACAACAAAATTACTAATATAGGGCAATTCCACGGAAAATTGACTTTTTGTCACATCCATAACGCCAGTGAAATGCCTTGGCATTTGTATGATGTGAATGATAACATTCATTTTTGGTGCATTTTTTCTCATGTACATTCTTCAGCCAAAAATAGCAAATGCTCAAATTTCTTGTAATCTTTCACATCCTACCATACCATCACATTTTATTTGCATTAAGGATGTTACAAAAAAGGTAATTTTCCATGGAATTGCCCTATAGGAATATAGGTGATCTAGGAAAAAAGGACTGAGTGGTCCAACTTTATTGGCCTATATCTCTGAAATGGAACAACATATCAAAATTCTTTTGATAACTTTTGTATGGCTTGGTCTAAACATTGTCTGTGAGAAATTTGGTGAAGATTTCTATGAAAATGTGGCAAAAGTAAAAAATTTTAGAGCATACAACCAGGGTAAAAAATATACATCTGAATTTAGAGATTAATATGAATTTTGAGTCTAGGTCAATCTGTTAAGGAGAAATAAGCATAATTGACAATAGCGCCATATTTGGGTGCAGTACCCCCACATTTCGGGCTATGGGTAGAGGGGGGTGCTGGTAACCATACCTGAAAATTTCAAGTTTGTAGGACTTAAGGTTTATAGGAATATAGGTGATCTAGGAAAAAAGGGCTGAGTGGTCCAACTTTATTGGCCTATATCTCTGAAATGGAACAACATATACAAATTCTTTTGATAACTTTTGTGAGGCTTGGTGTCAACATTGTGTGTGAGAATTTTGGTGAAGATTTCATTATTTTTGAAGCCTTTGAAACTTTTTATGATGTTTGACTTTTCTATGAAATTGTGGCAAAAGTAAACATTTTTAGGGCATTTTAGACCACTCTAAAAAAGATGCATCTGAGTTTAGAGATTAAGATGATGAATGAATGTTGAGTCTAGGTCAATTGGGTAAGTAGAAATAAGCATAATTCACTTTTTTGGCAATAGCGCCACCTTTGGGTGCAGTACCCCAGATTTTGGGTTATGGGTAGAGGGGGGTAGTGGTAACCATACCTGAAAATGTCACAACTTTTTACTGTATGGTTCAATGGCAAATGAGCATTTTGTATAATAGGAAAAAGTACAATCACTATGGGTGCCTCGCAGCTTCGCTGCTTGGCCCCCAATAATCACCTGTGCAAAGTATAGCTATGACTTATTCCTCAAAGTAATGACTGCAGGGACAAAAACGTATTTTTGTTCTACACCTAGGCATTGTAAACATACGCCCAGAAGGGAGAAGCTGAAACTCTGTGTGCAATGGATGGGAACTGTCTTTTGAAATAGAACCAGTGATGTGCTGTAACTGTTTTGTGTACAAGGTCTCCACGTTGAGCTGTGGCTCACCAATCAGCCTGCTACACCACTTTACTATTTGGTTGAGTGAGTTTATTTTTCAAAGAGAGGTTCCCAAACCAGGCTGCTAGCGCAAATGATAAAACTGTTTCAATAAAAGCGTGGTAAAAGAGGGTCATCATGGATTTCTCAATGTGGAAGCGACTCAGTTTCCTCAAACAGAACAGGCGCTGATGCCCTTTTTTACACACAGCTTCACAGTTTGTTTCAAAAGTGAGTTTTGAGTCTATTATCGTCCCCAGGTATTTATAAGACATTGAACGGTTTGACGACATCCACAGTAGACATTGG
>NW_027468881.1:40295256-40307756 GCF_046254945.1 Alosa pseudoharengus | reverse complement strand
TGTGGCTGCATCGTCGATTCTACTTTTAAATTCGAAGTTCGAGATTGAGATGTAATTTCGATCGATTTCGAAATAAAATCGAAATCGTGACACCCTTATAATTGAATGCCGTACTCACTGACACCATACTACATGCAACACGCTGGGTCAACACGCTGGGTCAATGCAGCTCCATGGGCGTTCTCAGTATATGAGTTCCTTTAGTCACACAATTTCCATGAATGCTACCATTCGTGTCTGAAATTCCCACTGATTAGCACGGCGCCTGTCTTCATGCATGGCGTTACTTGCCAGCTATACGCTTGTTTAGCTTCTCTCATCTGTGACGAACAGAAACAAATATGGACGTCAGACACACACTCACATGGGAATGATGTGCATGGCCTCCGTCTCATCAGCGGGGTCAAACTCAACGCGGCACCGGAGATGGAGAAACAGAGGCGGAGACGAGTGCTGGAGCCAGTGAGCTAACCAGCCTTGACAGCTCCGTCTTCTGTGATCACGGCGCCCGGCGCGTCTCCCGAGAGCACCAAGCAGATGCTGATCACTGAAGTCTTTTGGAACCCCATTCATCTCATTGGCATATTACAGGGTTGAGGAGGGTGTCGACAGCCACCAGACGACCCAGCGCTAAGCCAGCGATGAGGTGGACAAAGGTCAAAAGGGACACTGATGAGTTGAACCAATGAGATGGAGCGACAGAGGAGCATGAACGCCCTGAGACATGAATACAGAGAAACATTAAGAGATACACATATAGACAAGTGAACGCCCTGAGACATGAATACAGAGAAGCATTAAGAGATACACATATAGACATGTGAACGCCCTGAGACATGAATACAGAGAAGCATTAAGAGATACACATATAGACAAGTGGCAGTAGAACATTAAGAGATACACATATAGACAAGTGGCAATAGAACATTAAGAGATACACATATAGACAAGTGGGATACAAGGATACAAGGAAGTTTATTGTCACATGCATATAGTTACTGGAAGTAAGAAATGCAGTGAAATTAAGTCTGGTATCAGCCTATTTGTGCATTTATGGGGGGGGGGGGGGGTAAAAAGTGCAGTAGAAGAGGGGTTTAGTAGATTAAGTGGCAAGGGCTGTATAAGAAAGGTGGGGGAGGATTGGGATTGGGGGGGGGGGCACCAACAAGGAGCACCCAAGAGCAACAGGGGCAAGGAAAAACTCCCTTACCAAGGAAGAAACCTTGGGCAGATCCACGGCTCAAGGGGATAACCCAACTGCCAGGGGTCTTGGTGTGTGTGTTGGGGGGATGACAAGGGAGATGGGATAGTGTGCTGTGTATGTGGGGAGAGGGCAGTGTGCAATATGTGTGTTGGAGAAGCTTCCTCATGAGACAATGTGCTGTGTATGTAGGGGAGGGGGGGGGCAGTGTGCTGTAAGTATGGTGAAGGGACTTACTTACTATTGCAAGCAGAGTACTGTATGATGTATGTGAGTGATGACAGTGAAGATGTGTGTGTGTGGGCGGGAAGGGAGTGGAGCAGTGACTGTGTGTGTGTGTGTAGTGTGTGTGTGGGTAGGTGGGGGCAGTATGCTGTATGTAGAGGATGTGTGTTGGAGAAGATCCTGAAGACAATGTGCTGTGTATGTAGGGGGGGGGGGGGGGCGGGGGCAGTGTGCAGCAAGTATGTAGAGGAGGCTTACCGTAGCAAGCAGTGTGCTGTATGTATGTGAGGTGATGACAGTGATGATGTAAGTGTGTGTGTTTTTTGTGTGTGTGTTGGGGATGGGGGTAGGGGGGGGGCGCAAAAAGGCTAGGCAATCAAGGACATGGGTAGATAGATGGAGGAGAAATCAAAAATAATAAATAAAAAGTTCTATGGAGATGTGCAAAAGTTGGAGAAAGTCAGATATGTGTGTGTGTGTGTGTGTGTGTGTGTGTGTGTGTGTGTGTGTGTTTTGACGTGTGATGAAATAAGAAAATAAATAAAAGGTCTGTAGCATAGGGAGAGGGATGTAAAAGTGCTAATATGCCAGCTGCAGCAGCAACATTTCCGGAAAGGTACTGGCTTGATGAAATTCATTCTGGACTCTCTATCCGACCACATAAAGACCTCGGGATACTTCGGTTTGGCTTTAGGGACCCTCTACTCACTACCACGTAAGTGTAATGCTGTTTGGAACTGTAGAAGAGGTATAAAAATAGCGTTTTATAGCGGCGAAATGACATGCCCGGGTCACTTCCAGGCTAACGAGTTTTGACTAAAAACGGTAAAATCTAACTTTCTCAAAACACATCCGAATGACATGATTTTGATGTCATCTCAACGTATGTACTCCCAATCATCCGTAAATTGATCTAAAGTGCATTTTACTCCGGATAATTCCTTTAAGAGATACACATATAGACAAGTGGCAGTAGAACATGATTAAGAGATACACAAATAGACAAGTGGGAATAGAACATTAAGAGATACGCATATAGACAAGTGGCAGTAGAACATTAAGAGATACGCATATAGACAAGTGGCAATAGAACATGATTAAGAGATACACATATAGGCAAGTACGCATATAGACAAGTGGCAGTATAACATTAAGAGATACACATAACAAGTGGCAGTAGAACATTAAGAGATACACATATAGACAAGTGGGAATAGAACATTAAGAGATACACATAACAAGTGGCAGTAGAACATTAAGAGATACACATATAGACAAGTACGCATATAGACAAGTGGCAGTAGAACAGATGATTAAATGAGTGTGTGGATGTCTGTGAGAGAGGCATATTCAGAGAGTATTCAAAAGTAAGTACATTTCAGCAAGAACTTGAGCCCCTCCTGAAGCAGGGACATGTATTCAGAATGAGGGCTGCTCCTTACAGGCAGGGACATGTTTTCAGAATGAGGATGCTCCTTACAGGCAGTCCAAGGTTAAATATGCACTACACATGTGCTCAACACTTGAGAATTTCCCCACAAAAAAAACGTATCTGCAGCCTTTGTTTTTCTGTCCCTGTTGCATAGATAGACCATTCAGTTAGGGAGCCCGGCGTAATCACAGGGCTGGTGTGTGGTGTGTGTGTGTGTGTGTGTGTGTGTGTGTGTATGTGGTGTGTGTGTGTGTGTGGTGTGTGTGTGTGTGTGTGTGTGTGGTGTGTGTGTGTGGTGTGTGTGTGTGTGTGGTGTGTGTGTGTGTGTGTGTGTGTGTGTGTGTGTGTGTGTGTGTGTGTGTGTGGTGTGTGTGTGTGTGTGTGTTAAAGCATCTGGCAGGTGGAGCATCTTAAGCACCTCATTGATTATCTGCCTCCTTGTTGAGCGCTTCCCACAATAGACTCTAAGCCCCTCAGAATACATAACCCTTCAAGATGAATGTTGAAAGGTATGTGTGTGTGTGTGTATGTGTGTGTGTGAGAGAGGGAGAGTGTGTGTGTGTTTATGTGTGTGTGTGTGTGTGTGTGTGTGTGTGTTAGCGTGCATCTGCATGTGGCACTAATGTCCAGAATGAGGAAAACTGACAGCAGATAGAACTGAACTGTGCTGTAATGTAGTTGACCTTTGACCTGTACGGCAGCTCAGTGTGTGTAATGTAGTTGACCTTTGCCCTGTACAGCAGCTCAGTGTGTGTAATGTAGTTGACCTTTGCCCTGTACAGCAGCTCAGTGTGTGTAATGTAGTTGACTTTGCCCTGTACAGCAGCTCAGTGTGTGTAATGTAGTTGACCTTTGCCCTGTACAGCAGCTCAGTGTGTGTAATGTAGTTGACCTTTGCCCTGTACAGCAGCTCAGTGTAAAGTTTCTTGTGATGTCACACTGCACAGCGCAGCACACTAGCTCTTGGCTTGCAGATGACACCGCTCAAACTTTCATGAGCAGCAAAGCAAGCATTGAAGCCCCAAAACAGCAGAAGGAAGACAGAGCATGAATATCCCAGTGTATTATGGGAATGGGAGCCCATGCCTCTGTTTCTCAGTTGTTTGCAAATAAATATATAATAGATAGACCCTATTTATTGGTAACCAGCAATAGACCCTATTTATTGGTAACCAGCAACAAGTGCAATTTGTTAATCGCTGTCATTCTCTCTCCTGCCAACAAAAATGTGTTACGTTCCAAGTAGCAGTGCGTAATTCTGCTTCATAAAGTTGAACAAATACATTGGTCATATAAATAGCCAGTTTATGGTCTACAGTGTAGAGTTGGTAAGTTATGGTAGGCCAACTTGGAGTGAATATACAGGGGGATTTCTTTGGCTCTTAGCCTGGCAGGTGCATAGCCTACGGCCGAACACTGCAAGCGACAATGAATCGTGCTCTCACGACAATCACGTCGTTAACTTAAATAGGCCTACTTTCCTTGAACTCTTCCTTCAACCCTTTTCCTTGAACTCATCCTGCCTCCTGCCCTGACAAGTAGCGATCCCCTTAGGCCAAAGATAACACGGATTAAACTCAAACCATTTAGAGGGCCGTAGTAGAAGCCAGCCATCCGTTGGGCATGTGTGAGCAGCGTGCTCTTCAAGAGTAGTGTTTTTTAGACAGGAGTGTTTTTACACTGGAGAGTAGTATTAAAACAGGAGCATTTACACTGGAGGGGGGTGGGGTGGTGGGAGTCCAATCTCACAATCAGCCCACAGGGGGAGAATCCTTCCACCAGCTGAGAAACTATCCAAGACACACTACCACACACACACACACACACACACCATCCAAGGTTAATCCAATCAGCAGCCTGCCGTCCTAACACGGCAGTAGCCAACCTGTCATCACTACAAAGGCCTCCAGTCCCTTAAGAAAACACATATTGTTCGCTCACTGCACACGCTCACTGCACACGCGCTCACTGCACACACGCTCACTGCACACGCTCACTGCAGACTGCACACGCTCACTGCACACGCTCACTGCAGACTGCACACGCTCACTGCACACGCTCACTGCAGACTGCACACGCTCACTGCAGACTGCACACGCTCACTGCACACACTCACTGCAGACTGCACACGCTCACTGTACACGCTCACTGCACACACTCACTGCAGACTGCACACGCTCACTGTACACGCTCACTGCACACACTCACTGCAGACTGCACACGCTCACTGCACACACGCTCACTGCACACGCTCACTGCACTCACTGCACACGCTCACTGCACATGCTCACTGCGCACACGCTCACTGCACACACGCTCACTGCACACGCTCACTGCACACTGCAGACTGCACACGCTCACTGCACACACGCTCACTGCACACTGCACACGCTCACTGCACACGCTCACTGCAGACTGCACAAGCTCACTTCACACACGCTCACTGCACACTGCACACGCTCACTGCACACGCTCACTGCAGACTGCACATGCTCACTGCACACACGCTCACTGCACATGCTCACTGCACACTGCACACGCTCACTGCACACTGCACACTGCAGACGCTCACTGCACACGCTCACTGCACACGTGTTGCCATGCTTCCTCAGCCAGTATCCCTGCACAAGTCAAGTCATTTATTTATTTATTTATATAGCACATTTAAAAACAACAGGGCTTGAGCCAAAGTGCTGAACAAACACACACACAAACAAATGTGCCTTTACATGCCTGTATACAGCTGTTCTTTTAGATTTGTAGCTTTTGAATATCTAAAATATACTTGAGCTCCTGGATCATTAAACCAGTCAACACCTACAGCATGAAGCCCAACTCTAGGACACGTTCCACTCATAAACAACAGAGAAGCTCTACCATCCCAACCGTAGCAAAGGAACGGGAGAAAGAGAAGAGGAGGGGAGAGGAAAGGAACTGGGGAGAGAGAGGAGAAAGAGGAGGGGAGAGAGAAGATGAGAGAGGAAAGGAATGAGAGAGAGAGAGGAGAGGAAAGAAACAAGAGAGAGAAGATGGGAGAGGAAAGGAACAAGAGAGAGAAGATGGGAGAGGAAAGAAACGAGAGAGAGAAGATGAGAGAGGAAAGGAACTGGGGAGAGAGAGGAGAAAGAGGAGGGGAGAGAGAAGATGGGAGAGGAAAGGAACAAGAGAGAGAAGATGGGAGAGGAAAGGAACGAGAGAGAGAAGATGGGGGAGGAAAGAAACGAGAGAGAGGAATGAGAGAAAGAGGACAGAGAGGAGGGAACAAACACAGAATCAGCTCCAGCTGCAGTTCAGTTTAGAGAGGTGAAACGGCATTGAAAATAGCCAGCGCATGCAACTGTTCAAAGAGAGCTGGATAGGTCCTGAGGGCTGTGCTGAGAGCTGTGGTGTCTAGAGAGCTGAAGAGGTCCTGAGGGCTGTGCTGAGGGCTGTGCTGTCTAGAGAGCTTTGGTAATGTCCGAATTATATTCCGAACTAGAGAATGTAATTCCAGGGAATTACGAGTGCATGAAAATGACACTAGGACAGACATGGTGGTTGCACAGCTTAATAAAAGTTGATAGTTTAAAAGTAGACAGTTTAAAAGTTGAATGTAGATTGGGAGTTGATCACACTAGTTGACTGAAAAGCCCAGGCTGCCAAACAGTTGTGGGCAGAGGACACAATTGGCGGGAGTCATAGCTGATGACAACTGACAGTTGGAATAGTTGAACAGTTAAAAAGTTGGATAGTTTAAATGGTTAAATAATTTAATAGGGGATTATAGCAGTGAAGACTTTATTTTGAAACAGTTGTGGGGAGAGGAAACAGTTGACTGGAGTCAAAATTGATGACAACTGACTGTTGCTAGAATAGTTATGGTGGTTGCTATGCTGGTTGCTAGGTTAATGATGTTGGTTGCTAGGTTTTAATGGAATGTGGTTGCTAGGCTGTTGCTAGGGTACTTGAAGTCGTTGCTAGGTTGTTGCTAGGGTGTCCATGGTGGCTACTATCAGAAATAAAGGAGTTACTACAGTGGTTTGCTAGTATAATCATCTTGGTTGCTATGGAAACTGACATAGATGCTTAATTTCAATGGTTGCTAAATTGGTTGCTAGGTAGGTGGTGGTTTAATATAGTAGGCTAGAGGCATAGTTGATGATAACTGACAGTTGGAATAGTTGAACAGTTAAATAGTTGGATAGTTTAAATGGTTAATATATAATATATTTAATAGGGAATTATTGTAGTGGAGACTTTTATTTTGAAACAGTTGTGGGCAGAGGAAACAGTTGAACAGGATCTGTAGTCTTAAGAGAGCCAGATTTTATGCTTAAAGCCTGAGACAGACAGTTGCTGGAGGTGGCCGGAACCATATGGCTCTGGCCGGAACACTTGGCATAGGATTCTAAGTGCCCTATTGTGATGCCATAATCGCCAATGTTAAGTCTATGGGGAAATTTTTAATAGTTTTTAATTAATAGTTCAAAAAGTATAAAAGTTACAAATATGAAAAAAACATTCCACACCTGTCCTAAGTAAGACCTACGTAACACAGTTTAAATGAAATTTCTACATTAAACGGTTAAAGCCGTTAGAAGAAGAATAACTAGATGTACCGCAGAGCGGTACAAAATATGACCGCCGCCCAGTCCAGCACATTTTTTCCACAAAAAGAAATCACGCTGAAAGGCCTATATGATTCTAACTGTCTCACTAAATTGCATTATCCACACTCAATTCTCACTGGTATCTGCTAGACAACAAGTACCAAAACATGATTAGTTCATAGATTTCACATGTAAAATTCATTTTATACAACCCCACCTCCATCTTGCCTGTTCATAATTATGAGAAATTCTTGATTGTTTGTGTTATGTTTATGTTATGTGTGTGGGTGTGTGGGTGTGTGTGTGTGTGAGTGTGTGTGTGTGAGTGTGTGTGTGTGTGTGTGTGTGTGTGCGTGCTTGTGTGTGTGCCTGCGTATGTGCCTGTGCATGGAAGCGTACATATGTCTACTGTGTGAGTATGTGTCATACGCAGTGCCGGCCCAAGCCTTTTGGGGGCCCTAAGCAGAATTTGATTTGGGGGCCCCCTCCCACAACGCAGTCACCTGTGCTTGGCGACAACTTCACACTATAATGTCATATTATAAATTAATACAGTGAGGTTATGTATTAATACAGCGACTGATTATGAACTACTGTCCCCCTGGACACAGATGCATAAGGACCCTCTCCCCCTACCCTCTTTGTGCAAATGTGGGTACAAACGGGTGTGTGTGTGTGTGTGTGTGTGTGTGTGGGGGGGGGGGGGGGGGGGTTAGATGTGATTTCCTGTATTCTGGTGCATTTTTGGGATGGTCAGCTGGAGAAGGGCAGTACCTAAATTTGTTCAGATTCATAGCCTTTTGCTTTTTGACTTATTGGTAGTGAATTCACACAACTACTTGGGGTTCAGGGTCCCTTGACCTCTTGGGCTCGGTAGGCTCATTCAGTAATCCATCCTTGCTCACATGCCAAAAATGTTTTGGGGCTCCAATCTAGACTTCTGGCCCCATGTGCTTGGTAAACCAATGTATTAATATAGTTGTTATTTACACCAACCCTGTCACCTTTTAATCTTAGAGGATACTAAAATCACAGATTTATTTGAAACATTCATATTCAAAGTGAAGCACTAAGGGTGGTTTACTGAAGTTGAATTGACAAATAACAAAATACAACAGCATTTGTATTTGTTGTAAACAAGTACATCAGTTTAATGACTTGTTTTTCAACAGATTTGCTGAACAAATCCGCAAATGTGCATTAAATAAGCAATTTTCAACGACAAAATAAAAACAAAATAGACAAACATTAATAATCAAAAATAAAATGTCCCAAAAAATAGATAATTATTCCTACTTCGTTCCTGGTTTTTAGGCATCTGCAACTCTGCAGTGGACGAACCTGCAATGATTAAATAAATACATAAATAAATAAAAAAAAAACGATGTTAAATGTGTCGTGTCATATTAACAGGCTATGTAACCATTTGCCATCAAGAAAACCTCACCTTCTGGTAGGTAGAGTTAGGTAGAGGTAGAGATGTGCTCCAAAGGACTTCCACAGTGTCTCTGAAAAAAAAAAAAAAATATTGCATAAGTGCATAGTTGATCGAGCAGAATGAGTTTATTTTGCTATCATTACTTACACTCAAATAACAAGCAATTCCACATGTAACAATTCATATTCTATTGGCAAATGAGGCATAATCAAAAGACTATACTTAATTGCAGTATGGTGAACGCTTAACATGGTGATCTACTGCAGCCTAAATATTAGGGTAGCACCGCTACATCACTTGCCACTATCTTAATCAAATGTAAATTTATTTTCATCACAGAAGTCTCCCCACCCAACATGGTATATTTTCTCAAACACTACCATCTCTCTCCAAAGATCTTAGAGCAGAGCGCACATACTGTTCCATCTTTGCCTATTAGGCTGGAACCTTACCGATGCACAGAGTCGCGCTAGTCAGTGGGTTGGGTTGGGACTGGGAGCCTGGGCTTAGTCTGTTGTTGCTATCAGACTTACCACTATGTCACATATTATAGAGCAGTAATAAACACTTTCAGGTGCGAAATCAGAAACAATCCCTCTGTGGTAAATTTGCCTTCAGCTACGTTTTCATGTAGCTACTGTAGTGCTAATGTCCACTTCAGTCAGCTAGCTAACTTTAATTTACGACATAATAAGCCCACCTAGAGCTAGGGTACATGCTTGATTGAACATCCAAAACAATCCCAATATCCTTGACATCTGAAATACATCTAGATAAATATATATTAATGGGAGACATTTCTCTGTTGATGGCGGAGATTTAGCTCTGGTGATGGCTTATATTAGATCATGACAGCTAGCTAGCTACCTCAAGCACAAAACTTACTGTAAATAATCATGCAAAACATACCTGTATCTTGCTCGTTTTTCTCCTCCTCTGTCATTTTCTTCGTTCTGTTTTCGGCACCAGAGGGATACGTCCTTTTTTTTGTCTGAACATTACCGTCTCTTCCGATTGTTGAACTTGATGCAGTGTCTGCACGAATTGTATATGCACCCAAGGTGTCTACTTTATGCGCGTGACTCAAAGGCTGGCAGACACAGTAGCAGTAGGCAGGCATATTGATCATGAAATCATAATTTTCTTGATTTGAATGATAATTGTTTCATTTAATCATTCATTGATGTCACTTGTTTACGTTATTTATTATGTAAAAAAAAAAAAAAAGAAACTCGATTGGGGGCCCCCTGGTGGCCAGGAGGCCCCAAGCAGCCGCTTAGTTCGCTTATGCCTCGGGCCGACCCTGGTCATACGTATGATTACTGTGAATGTGTGTGTGTGTGTGTGTATCTGTTTGTGCACATGAACTGGGTTAACATGACCCCTGGAGGCAAATATACGGAAAAAATGGTCATCCTAGGTCCTACAGTTCTCAAGATATTCACAGAGAACTGTGTCTGGCCTACCCTCCTTTCGGGGGGTCCAGTCCAGTGGGGGGGCTACAGATCAAAACGAAAAATGACAGTTCAATGCTATCCATGTGGGGGTACATGCCCACCAAGTTTTGTGTACCCCGGTCTTTCAGTGTCCCGGGAATCCTTGTTGGTGTACGTCACTAAATGTACACATAAATAGTTTTATTGTAAGGCCCCCCCATGAACGAAAGTACACAAAACTTGGCATGCATTTGGAGGGTGTCATAATGATCCTACACTTTCAATTTCGTGCAGTTTTGACCATGTCAGCCAGAGATATTGTGATGAAAACACCTAATTTTTTGCTTTTTAATTTTTAACTAGGTGGCGCTATACATGAAATAAGTGGTAATGGGATGGGTTGACATGGCCCCTTGAGATCAACATACAAAAAAAAGGTGGACCTCCTAAACCTTACGGTTCTCGAGATATTCACAGAAAACTGTGCCTGCCCTACCCTCCTTTCGGGGGGTGCAGTCCAGCGGGGGGGCTACAGATCAAAACGAAAAACGATGGTTCCATGCTATCCATATGGGGTTACATGCCCACCAAGTTTCGTCTACCCCGGTCTTTCAGTGTCCCGGGAATCATTGACGGAAATTTGGACATGCGAAAAAGAAAAAATAAATAAATAAAAAAATAAAAATAAAAATCTGACTAAACCTATATGACCGCCGCTTCGCTGCGCGGCGGTCATAATAAGAAGAAGAAATCGGATAACAGTAGATTGCATTTTCATGCACTCTAATTAAGCTTCTCTGGTACAACAAATCAGTTAGACTGATTTTCCTGATAGCTATGTTCATTTACTTTTAGCTGACATGTAAACTTTAGGTTACACTTTACTTGAAAGTACCTACATAAGAGTTACATGTCACTGTCATGAACGTGTCATAAACATTAAAATGAAGTCGTAAACGTTTATGACATAATGCTTCTGTCACTTGCGTATCCCATGATCCTCCAGAGCGCAGTGAGGACAGCGTATCCCATGATCCTCCAGAGCGCATTGAGGACAGCGTATCCCATGATCCTTCAGAGCCGGTGAGGACAGCGTATCCCATGATCCTCCAGAGCGCAGTGAGGACAGCGTATCCCATGAGCCCTTTGCACCAGCGATTGCAAGGGCTCCAGACAGTCAGGCTGCAAACTGGGAGATCAGAGGGTTTCAGATGTACAGTGCGGAGCTCCACAGGGGGGGGGCTGGTGGGAAATGTTCTCCACCGCGGCCGTAGACTCGGACAGAAGTGCAAATGCAGTGGATTGTAATTCAGCCCTCGCGCTCCTTCTCCCAGGAAACCGACCGCTCTCCCCCCAGGTTTCCCAGGTCAGGGTAACACTGCACATGCCAATCACTAACACTGTGTGTGTTAACGCATTCTGTCCTGCGTGATGTCTCCCTCCACATCTTACAGTAGTATGTGCAACCGTGAGCAATCACTAACACTGTGTGTGTTAACGCATTCTGTCCTGCGTGATGTCTCCCTCCACATCTTACAGTAGTATGTGCAACCGTGAGCAATCACTAACACTGTGTGTGTTAACACATTCTGTCCTGCGTGATGTCTCCCTCCACATCTTACAGTAGTATGTGCAACCGTGAGCAATCACTAACACTGTGTGTGTTAACACATTCTGTCCTGCGTGATGTCTCCCTCCACATCTTACAGTAGTATGTGCAACCGTGAGCAAAAAACTAGAAAATGAGAAACCCGTCTGGAGAAACACTAACAGCAACACTGCTGACACTGGTCAACGTTTACTAGCTGGTGTATTTGGCAATATCATGCTATAAAAACTGACCATACACGTCCTGGCATTTCTGGATTTCTGGAGACGACAGGTGAGTGTGTGACAGTGTGTGTAGAGACGACAGGTGAATGTGTGTGAGAGTGTGTGTGGAGACAGGTGTGTGTGGAGACGACAGGTGAGTGTGTGAGAGTGTGTGTGGAGACGACAGGTGACTGTGTGTGAGAGTGTGTGTGGAGACAACAGGTGACTGTGTGTCCTTCAGATGTTCTGAATTAGAGGATGATACCCTTGCAGGGAAATATGACACTGCTGTACGTTCATTGTAAAGTGGCAGTAGTAGGTTGTGTAGTTTTAATAATGTTTTCCTTGTCTGGTAACTCCTGTTAAG